>NW_028259461.1:6216965-6257831 GCF_056163025.1 Triticum urartu | reverse complement strand
GGCGGGGGTATTGGCAGGAATTAATTGAGACTTTAGCATGGGCTCATGAACGCACACCTTTAGCTAATTTAATTCGCTGGAGAGATAAGCCCGTGGCTCTTTCCATTGTGCAAGCAAGATTGGTTGGATTAGCTCACTTTTCCGTGGGTTATATATTCACTTATGCAGCTTTCTTGATTGCCTCAACATCAGGCAAGTTTGGTTAATTTAGTTTGTTTTTTTGTACTGTATCAGCACCTAGTTCATTACTCTTGATAGAGAGGGAGGATCTGCCTTTTTAGATTTCTTTTTCTATTTATTTTTCCATCTAGGATTAGAACCGTATACTTGGTAATAATAGCAACGACACATTATGGCAAAAAAAAGTTTGATTCAGAGGGAGAAGAAGCGGCAGAAATTAGAACAGAAATATCATTTGATTCGTCAATCTTTAAAAAAAAAGATAAGAAGCAAAGTTTCTCCCTTGAGTTTGAGTGAAAAAACGAAAATGCGAGAAAAATTGCAATCCCTACCGCGTAATAGTGCACCTACACGCCTTCATCGACGTTGTTTTTTGACCGGAAGACCTAGAGCTAACTATCGACATTTTGGGCTATCCGGACACGTACTTCGAGAAATGGTTTATGAATGTTTGTTACCGGGTGCAACAAGATCCAGTTGGTAAGGATAAAATACCCTTTCGTATTTGTATGGATTTCTGGAATTGATAATCATAGAGGAGCCCTCTTTACCATTCTGTATAAATGGACTATTCTATTTGTATAGATATTGGTAGAGGGGCGTATCCAACCCTCTTTTATCCACTAGTTACCCCTCTTTAGTTTAAGAGTATAGAGCAGTTTGGTAGCTCATAAGGCTCATAACCTTGGGGTTGCGGGTTCGATTCCCACTACCGCCTCCATACTCCTTCTTTATGATATATGCATGATATAATATATACATCATGCATTTGTATCTGGATTTTTTGATTTCCTAAAAGAGTTTTGGTCTAACAGTTTTTTCTCGGAAGAAGCAAAAAAATAAAAGAAAGAATAAAATATGAAAGAAAAGCGTCCATTGTCTAATGGATAGGACAGAGGTCTTCTAAACCTTTGGTATAGGTTCAAATCCTATTGGACGCAATCTTATTTCTATCTATTCTTTAAATAACTATACTAAACTAAAAACAAAGAAAACTTTTTTGCATGATTCAAATGAAAAAGCTTTCTCAACGATTCCTATTCTACTAACAAGAGTAGACATGCAAAATTTATTTGTTACTGAAGAGAAAACCGTTCCAGCTGTTCCTGAATAGCTTCCTTCAAAAGGATTTCCGCTTGCTCGGTGAATGTCTTGCTAGAAGATATAATTTCTTGGAATTGAGGTTTAGTATCTTTTAGATGTTTACGTAACTCATCCAGAAATTTATTTACCTGTTCAATTTCTAACGAATCAAGATATCCTCTTGTTCCGGTATAAATAGTAGCTATCTGCTCTTCCACTGGGAGAGGATTTGCCTGGGATTGTTTAAGCAATTCCCTTAATCGTCGACCCCTTGCCAATTGATTCTGACTTGTTTTATCGAGAGCAGAGGCGAATTGTGCAAAGGCTTGTAACTCTGCGAATTGCGCTAGTTCCAATTTTGATTTGCCAGCTACTTGTTTCATGGCTTTAATTTGAGCCGCGGATCCTACTCTGGAAACAGAAATACCCACATTAATAGCGGGTCGAATTCCGGCATTGAATAGATCCGCAGATAAGAATATTTGTCCATCTGTAATGGAGATTACATTAGTAGGAATATAGGCGGAAACGTCTCCAGATTGAGTCTCAACTATTGGTAAAGCGGTCATACTTCCTTCGCCTAAAAGAGAATTTAATTTAGCGGCTCTTTCTAAAAGGCGTGAATGCAAATAAAAAACATCCCCTGGATAAGCCTCACGTCCGGGAGGTCTTCTTAATAGAAGGGACATTTGGCGATAAGCTTGTGCCTGTTTGGAGAGATCATCATAAATTATTAAAGTATGCCGTTCGCGGTACATAAAATACTCAGCCAGGGCTGCTCCCGTATAAGGAGCGAGGTATTGTAATGTAGCAGGTGAATCCGCCATTTCAGCTACTACAATAGTGTATTCCATGGCCCCCTCCTCATGGAAAGTAGTTACTACTTGAGCTACGGAGGATGCTCTTTGACCGATAGCTACATAAACACATATTACACCTTGCCCTTTTTGATTGAGAATTGTATCTGTGGCTACTGCTGTTTTGCCAGTCTGTCTGTCCCCAATAATTAACTCTCGCTGACCGCGCCCTATAGGGATCATCGAATCGATAGCAATAAGCCCTGTTTGAAGAGGTTCGTATACGGAACGCCTGGAAATTATACTTGGAGCAGGAGATTCAATTAAGCGAGATTCGGAAGCTATAATTTCGCCTTTCCCATCAATAGGTTTAGCCAGAGCATTTACAACACGACCCAAGTAAGCCTCACTCACGGGTATCTGAGCAATTCTTCCTGTTGCTTTTACAAAACTTCCCTCTTGTATCATCAACCCATCGCCCATTAATACAATCCCAACATTTTTGGATTCCAAATTCAGAGCAATACCCCTAGTACCTTCTGCAAATTCGACTAATTCACCTGACATTATTTCACCAAGACCTATAATACGAGCAATCCCATCCCCCACTTGAACTACGCGACCTATATTCTCAATCCCTACTTTCCTATTATATTGTTCAATACGTTCGCGGAGAATTTTATGAATTTCGTCGACTCGAAGGGTTGCCATTAGTGTTTCTTGACTCTTTTTTCGGAAGCAAGGGGAAAAATAATGCCTAAATTCTAAACGAAAGTAGAAGTTCAAGGCCTAATTAATTTAATTATTTCTTCCATTCCAGGGACCCGAGAATGCCAATATTAGCACGAATCGTACGGAAATGTAACTCGGTATTCAAACAACTATTCAGAGTTCCTAGAGCTCCTTGTACGGCCTGTTGGAAAACCCGCTGTCGGACCTGATTCATTGCCCTTTGTTTTTCAAAATAAAGGGTTTCGTTTTTAGACTTTTCCAATTGTTCCAAACTAATAGAAGTAGCATTAATCAAATTTGCTTTTTCTCGTTCTATCTCAGAGTATCCATTCATTCGATACTCATCCGCTTCTAGTTCGACTTTCTGTAATCGAATCCGAGCTTTTTCGAGTTGCTCAATGGTCCCTCTACGCAATTCTTCTGAATTTCGAATAGTACTCAAGATCCTCTGTTTTCGATTATCTAATAAATCTTTTAATGAAAGTAGATTATTTTGTAAGTTTACAACTTTTATGATCTCTTCCCGAACCAAACATGAATCTTTCGATTCATTTGGCTCTCACGCTCCTTTTTTTTTTTCTATAGCTATTTCCATATCTTTTTTTTAAGTAATGAGCCTATCCTCTATCTTCTTTTTTATGTTTATATTTCAATATACCGAAACCTATATAAGACTAGATAAATATTAAGAGGACTCTTCCGCCTAGATAAAAATATATCATGGTCAGCAAAGTTGTTTCTTTATTTTTATTTGCCCTCTAGTTAATAATTTCAATTTCATTAAGAAAAACTAACTAAATAAATGGAAAATGAAAATTAATAGAATTCTTTTTTATTTTTTTTTTCTTCAAATCCAAAAAATTTCTCTTTTTTATACATAGGTCGTCGATTCGGCATTGGTTAAAAAAGGGCAGGGTGCCCCCTTTTTTTTCTAGTAAATAGTTCAAACCATTTTATCGATATGAGTGTTCTATATCAGATAAATTTTACATTAGCTATTTCCCGTTTAAATTGGTACTAATACTAATATAGTTGTAGAAAGAGTACCTCTTTTTGCCTGGACTTCAAGCAGTTTAGCTTTAACCGTGTTAATGGTCTCACATTCTTGGTTTATAGAGAATCAAAGTTGATTTACCAATGAGTCGCGAAATGCTATGGTTCTTCCATATGATTTCTGAATTTATTCAGAAGTAATTCGTCGAGATCGTGCACCCTTTTCTTATTTATCCGAAAAATACTAAAAAATATTATAAAGTGCAGCCGGATAGATCCAATCTATTCTTGAAATAGACAACTCGCACACACTCCCTTTCCAAAAAAAATCAAAACACCAACCACTACAGTTAGATTTATTAGATTTGTTGCTAAAATATCGGTATTAAGCCCGAAACTGCCAGCGGATGGCCAGTGAGCTAAAAAAACGAAAGAATGGGTTACATTTTTCATATGCTCTCCTCTTATAGATAGGACGAACAAAGAACAAAGTTTTTCGATCACTTACTTCGCTCGCCCTTTTTTGATCGGTTTTTTTAATGCAAATAGATTCAATCTAGTAATTTCTTTTAGATTAAGTCTTACGTCTTGTTTGACCGGTGAAAGACTTCCTTTGTTGAAATGTTCTGTTCCCAAAATTCCTAAAATAAAAGGAAAAAACTTTCCACTTTCCTAAACTAAGGACGGGAAATAAGAAGGTGAGCATATCTTCTAAATTAATAATACTCAACTCAGCCCTTCCTAGAATGGGGTATTATCTGTCCCGATAAATAGATAATTCCAGGAGTAATAAATAGGAGTAAATTAAATAAAGTATTGATATAATTGGAATTGTGGAAGCAAATACCAATTTACTAAAAAAAGAAAAAAGTATCTAATCGAAATCGAAAGAATTTTTTTTTTAAGATTAAACAAAAGGGTTCGCAAATAAAAGCGCTAGTGCCACAACTAGTCCATAAATTGTTAAAGCTTCCATAAAAGCTAGACTAAGCAATAAAGTACCTCGTATTTTACCTTCTGCTTCTGGCTGTCTCGCAATACCTTCTACAGCTTGTCCTGCAGCAGTACCTTGACCAACTCCAGGTCCAATAGAAGCAAGCCCTACGGCCAATCCAGCAGCAATAACAGAAGCAGCAGCAATTAGTGGATTCATGGTGAGTAGTTCCTCGTGTCAAAAAAAAGAAATGGTTAAGGATACAATCAACCAATAAATTCTTACTTCTAAGCTCTATTGGGGAGAAGTAAAGTAACTAAAAAGTACAAATTGAAATCAAATTGAAATGATAATGTGAATTGTCCGAACTACATAGAAGGGAATTCCATATCCATATATCGGATTAGATAATGAATCTAACCTAGGAATATATAATATAATATCCTATATATATACATTTGTTTCTTCTATTTTGTTTGCATATTTTCTCATTTTCTATTGAATCGGATTCTAAAATCATTGCTTAAAGTGGAAACCTGCATAAAAGAGGACTCCACTTATAGACATTAAGGATATTATAGTATAGATCTAGCCTGACTCCACCCTCCTTAATGCATATATACTTTGAAAATTCCATAATATAGTCTATTCTATTCTCTCTCCTACAACTCTAGGCTATATATTCATACGCATTTCTAACTATTTTTTTGCAACCAAGCAGATTATCTGGAACCATGCATGAATTGAGCTAAGCTGCAAAAAAAAAAAATACTATTTCCAAAAAGAGTCAATTCAATGATGACCCTCCATGGATTCACCTATATAGGCTGCGGCTAATGTTGCAAAAATAAGAGCTTGAATACCGCTTGTAAATAATCCAAGAAACATGACCGGTATAGGGATTACTAAGGGGACTAAAGAAACAAGAACAACAACGACTAATTCATCCGCCAATATATTCCCGAAAAGTCGAAAGCTAAGCGATAATGGTTTTGTGAAATCTTCTAGGATGTTAATTGGTAAAAGGATTGGAGTTGGTTTAATATATTTCTCGAAATAGCTCAATCCTTTTTTGCTAAGACCAGCATAAAAATATGCCGCTGACGTGAGTAAAGCTAAAGCAACAGTAGTATTTATATCATTCGTGGGCGCTGCTAATTCCCCATGGGGTAACTCTATAATTTTCCAAGGTAAAAGAGCACCCGACCAATTCGAAACAAAAATAAAAAGGAACATAGTTCCAATAAAGGGAACCCAGGGACCATATTCTTCTCCAATCTGAGTTTTGCTCAAGTCTCGAATAAACTCAAGGACATATTCAAAAAAATTCTGACCGTCGGTCGGGATGGTTTGTGGATTCCGAACAGCTATGACAACTGAACCTAGCAAGATAGTAATTACGACCCAAGAAGTGATGAGTACTTGGGCATGAATTTGGAAACCTCCTATTTGCCAATAGAAGTGTTGGCCTACTTCTACACCCGATATATCGTATAACCCCTTGAGTGTTTTAATGGAACAAGGTATAATATTCATATTGTCCTCTGATAAAAATTGAACTTCAAAAAAGGAATTCTTTTGATTCAACCATCTCTTTCTCAACTCAGCAACTTGAAGTATTAATCTTATATTTAGGATACCAAGAAAGCACATCAGATCATAATATATATCAATACCCTCTAATATATATCAATATTCCCCTTCTTTTTTCTATGCAAAAAAAATTCTATGCAAAAAAAAAGATATAGTAAAGTAAGTGATTCCATAAATTTACGCAGTTGCCCAAGAATTCACTATATATTCTTAATCAACGATTTCTTATATAGAGAGAACGGCCCTCACAAATTGAAAATACTAATTTGTTAAGAATCAATCGAATTGAAGTCATAGTGTCATCGTTGGCTGGAATCGATATATTCGCGAGATCCGGGTCACAATTTGTATCGACTAAAGAAATAGTAGGAATCCCCAAAATGGCACATTCCCGAAGAGCTATATACTCTTTTTGCTGATCAAGGACGATCACAATGTCTGGCAATCTCGTCATATATTTGATCCCGCCGAGATACCTTTGCAAAGTAGATAATTTTCTCTTCAAGATTGCCACATCTCTTTTTGGGAGATGGTGGAATTTTCCCATTTTTTCTTCTGCTCTTAAGTCTCTAAATTGAGAAAGTCTAGTTTTCGTAATCGACCAATTCGTTAACATACCACTGAACCACTTTTTATTAACATAATGACAACGAGCCCTTATTGCAGCTGATGCTACTAAATCTGTTGCTCTTTTTTTGGTACCAACAATTAAGAAACTTTTTCCCTGACTTGCTGCATCAAAAACTAAATCACAAGCTTCTGATAAAAAACGAGCCGTTCTAGCGAGATTTATAATATGAGTACCTTTACGCTTTGCCGAAATGTAAGGGGCCATTTTAGGATTCCATTTCTTAATACCATGACCAAAATGAACTCCTGCTTCTATCATCTCTTTCAAATTAATGTTCCAATATCTTCTTGTCATTTTTTCCACACTTCCTTTTTTTTAATCCTACCATTCCATTACGGAATTTAGTTCTTTTTGAAGATTAAGAAAGATCCGAAATAGCTTGAAATAAATAATAATTGTTCCGAGAGAACCTTGTACTAAGATAAGAGTTGGCCATTGATACATGGTATAAACATAACCACCTTAATGAATTAACTGACTTGTTTTACTTATTAAAATAAAAATCTTAAAAATCTAAAATTTGACCTGTTAGTGTTCTAAGTTCAAAAGTCTAGTAAAGTAAAAAATATTTTTATGGGGGTTCTTATGTCTCATAAAAATTGTTTGTTACGTCAGAATCTGAAGAAACTAATTCTGTATGGAGAAACAAAAAATCTCTCATTTCCGACGCGAATAGATTTTTTTTTTTTATTTCGAAATAAAGGTTCTTGTCTTGTGGGGAACGATGCACAAATTTTTGGAATCCGGTACCAACAGGTATAATCCCCCCCAGAACTACGTTTTCTTTCAAGCCTTTCAACCAATCAATGCGACCTCGTAGGGCAGCTTTTGCTAAAACTCGAGCAGTTTCTTGAAAACTTGCTTCAGATATGAAACTTTGGGTATTCAGGGAAGCCCTTGTTATTCCCAATAAGATTGCCCGATAATAGATCGATTCATCCAAAGCTCGTCCTGCTCGTTCCGCTCGCAATAGTCCGATTAATTCCCCAGGCGAAAAAACATTAGACATTCCATCTTCGGAAACCCGCACTTTTGATGTTACTTGGCGTATAATAATCTCTATATGTCTATTATGGATCTGTACCCCTTGGGATCGATAAACCTTTTGGATTTTATTAACCAAAGAGATACGACTTTGGGCTATGGTTAGCTCAGCTCCAATCAAGAATCCCCAAGGGACCCCAAGAATTCTTGGTATACGCTCATTCCAATCCTCAATTCTCCTTTCGAGATTCGGGGATAATGAATCAATTGAACGCGCTTCAAAGATTTGTTCCACTTTTGGAAGACCTTGCGTTATGTCACTAGATCTCGATTTTTCATATATAAACGTAACTAACCTATCTCCCTTGTAAAGGATTTCTCCATAATGACCATTAACAGTTGCTCCTGTAGTGGCCAAATAAGGTTTAGCTGCTCTTATAACAAAGGAATTCATATTTACAATGAAAATTTGACCGGATTTTTTTATGTGCGATTTAAATAGACATACATTTTCACAAATAAATTGTCCAAGGTGAATTATTGCCAATGTCTCTTCCCAAGAATCATGATGGACAAAGTGACAATTCAAAAGGAATGGATCCAACATTATGTTACTATCGAAATTAGAAATCCTTTTATTTTCATCTATTAAAGAGTATTTAAGTTCTTGAAGTACTTGGAAGGTTTGTTTTAAATTGTCAACGAACAAATATTTTTTTAACAGGATTTTATTATGCGTTAGTAAATAGTAAGATGAAGAAAAATGCGATATACTAGCTACAATAGCGCCTAAGGGCCCAAAAATTTCTCGAATAGGAATTCTAGGATTCCATTCTTTTATCGCATTGGGATGTTTTGAATTCTTGAATAAACCAATTCGAGAACAGTTGGATGCCGACAAAATCATCAAAGAGTGGTATTCTTTATTTCGATTCAACAAAGTGCCAATAGCTTCTGGATGTTGGCTAAGTGATTCAATCTTCGCCTTGGAATAAAAAGAATTGATATTGGCGCGATCTAACCTATTATGGGGAATCGGTCCTGCACTTGTCCTACCATACCTTTTTCGTGTATACGAAATAGTGGACTTGACTAACTCAATTCTTAGGAAATCGCGAATAAGATCATTTGCTCTTACCTCAACAAGGGAAGCACCAGCCTTTTCTTTTTCTTCTTGTTCCCAATTCACTACTAAGCAAGTTCTAACAAATTGACTATTTGTGTGATAAATTCTTTGAGTTAACTTGCTATTTTCATGAGAAATAAAATTGACAAGTCGAATTTGGAGATTATTTTCTTCTTGCAAGAGATCCTGCGGGAAAAGTGTTGCTAAATTTCTTCCTTCGTCCATTTCATATGCCACTGTAGGGCGAACGGAAACAAAATACTTTTCCTTGCTCTTGAGAATTTTTTTCCGTTGAACATAGACCCAATTTTTCCTTTTTTTTGATTCCTTAGAATCTTTTTTTTGTCTTTCTGGCGGTATCAAACAGCCACCTAATATCTTATCCGCCTCTTCAGGAAAATGAATATCTCCGGAAAATATTTTGAGTTCCGTATGGCTTTTTTTTCTCTTCACTCGGACCAGTCCGCCTAGTCGACTTCTTGTATTTTTTGTGAGTTGTGTATTCACTCCAATAATACTATTGTCAAGTATCTTTAGGGATGAAGATCTCGGCAAGATATGAAGTTCTTGAAGAATGAAAAAAAACCGATCTACTTCTTTTTGGTATTTTAGACTAAATTCTTTTGTTCCTCGATGCTCAATCAAACCCTCTTTTTTTAAGATGGAATCTTCCTCTGGGCTCTCGTATTCGTCCTCTGAATCTTCTTCTGAGTCTTCCTCTAAAGTACCATATTTTTCCTCTGCGCTTTCCCCGGGGCTGCCATATTCGTCTTCTGAGTCTTCCTCTAGAGTTCCATATTCGTCCTCTTGGGTCCTATATTTGCTCTCTGGGCTCCCATATTCCTCTTCTGAGTCTTTCTCTAAAGTCCTATATTCGTTCTCTGGGTTCCCATATTCGTTTTCTGGGCTCCCATATTCGTCTTCTAGGGTTTCATATTCGTATTCGTCTTCTAGGATTCCATATTTAGATTCTTCTAGGGTTTCATATTCATATTCGTCCTCTCGGGTCCTGTATTCGTCTTCTAGGGTCTCATATTCCTCTTCTGAGTCTTCCGCTCGAGTCCTATATTCTTCTTCTAGGGTCCTATATCTAAATTTAACAATTCCTGAACCCTTTTTATCTTTTCTGTATCGGGGATCGTCAAAATAAGCAAAAATAGTATTTCTACGTAAAACACCCATAAGGGGGATTTCAATCGAAATCCCAAAACAGGATATTAGTTCTTTCTCTTGTTCTTGATGATATTGTAATGGAATGACGAACCTATTTCTTCGCTTTTTCGCCAACAAATCTGAATTATCTTGAAAAATAGAAGGATAGATAAAATTCCAATGGCCATTGGACATGATTCGATCCGACGTTGAATAATCAAGAATTTCCCTATCTTTTTTACCATAAGTATTCATTTGATCTTGATCCTTGTGGAGTGAAAAAGACGCTATACTGGATCTGCACATACTTACTGACAATATCCATAAATGGCTTGTTTTTGGTAATCGGCGAAGATTACCATATTGATATTCGGGCGCATGGTAAACATCAGTACTCCAGTGCATTTCGCCGTCTGATTCAGAATAAATATGCTTTTGTACCCTTTCTTTAAAATGTAAAGTGGACGTTCCGGCACGAATCTCCGCAATTACTTGTTCGGATTTTACATATTGATCATTTTGCACTAGAATCAAGCTTTTTGAGGGAATATTCACACTATATAGAATATCTTGACTCTGAATAGTTACATGCAAGTCTATATAACATAGAAAAGCAGGCTGCCCATGACGGGTACGTGTGGGGTGAACCAAATTCTCATTGAATTTTATTTTTCCATTCGAAGGGGATCGTACAAGGTCGGCAGTACCCCCTGTGAATACTCCGCCAGTATGAAAAGTTCTTAATGTTAGTTGAGTCCCTGGCTCCCCAATTGATTGACCTGCAATAATACCTACGGCTTCTCCCAATTCGACCAGATCACTATGAGTAGGACTCCGGCCATAGCATAATTGACAGATCCAAGAAGTGCTTCGGCAAGTAAAGGGGGTTCTAATATATATTGGTTGTGCTCGAAATGGTTGTGCTCGAAAGGCAGTTATGAATCGATTGACTAATCCAATTCCAATATCTTGATTTCGCGCGGCAATGCATCGTGAACCGATATATATATCGTCTGCTAATACACGACCAATTAGTGTTTGGACAAAAAGTTTTTCCGTCATCCCATTTTGAGGACTTACAGAAATACCTCGGATAGTACCACAATCTCTTCTACGCACAATAATATGTTGAACTACTTCAACAAGTCTACGTGTAAGATATCCAGCATCTGCTGTTCGCACAGCAGTATCTACAACCCCTTTGCGGGCTCCATAGCAGGAAATTATATATTCTGTCAAAGAAAGTCCCTCGCGTAAATTGCTTTGAATAGGTAAATCAATCATTTGTCCTTGAGGGTCCGACATTAATCCTCTCATACCTACTAATTGGTGTACTTGAGATGCATTTCCTCTGGCTCCTGAAAAAGACATTAGATAGACTGGATTAGAAGGATCCGTTATCCGAAAATTTGAATTCATTTCTTGTTTCAAATATTCACTTGTCGCATACCATATCTCAACAGATTGGCGTAATTTTTCTACCGCGTGTACAGCCCCATAATAATAGTGTTTCTCCAAAAGAAAACTCTGTTGTTCCGCGTCTTGGACTAACCATCCCTTAGAGGGTATTGTTAAAAGATCCTCGATTCCTAACGAAATCGATGTAGTAGTGGCTTGATGGAAGCCCAGAGTCTTTAGTTGATCCAGTATATGGGATGTATATCCCATTCCAAAATGATCTATTAATCTGCTAATAAGTCGTTTCATACCAGTTCCGTCTATCTCTTTATTATGAAAGACCAGATTGGCCCGTTCCGCCATACATAAGTACCCCCTTTTCGGCTGAGTAGGATTCGACAATTGCTGAGTAGGATTCGACAATGGGCCTGAGTCAGTGATTCGAAAATTTAATTAACTTAATTGCCTCAATCTCAATCTGGATTCGCGTGGCAAATAATGATGATACTAGGGAAATCGGAATGCCCCCCGAAAGGGGAGGGGCATCGCCGAATCTAACTTTCTTGTTTAGGTAGTGTATGAATAGGCCTGACTAAATCCTTGTATGGCTTCCTCTATTTCTCTATAAAAAGAAATATGACCAAGAGTGGTTCGAATGTATATCGAACGAATTTCTTTTTTTCTATTTCCCATTATTAGATAGTGGGCATAAATCTCATGATAAGTCCCCAAAGATTCATATTGAACTTCAATCGGAACTTCTCTTGACCCAATGACGCGTTGATCCAGGTTCCATCGTAGCCACAAGGGACTATCTAAACTGATTAGTTTTTGTCTATAAGCTCCCAGTGCATCATAAGAACTAGAAAAATGGGGTTCTTTATCTTTCCTATATTTAAAATTATTATTATTATTGTAATTTACTTTTAGATTTGGGTAGTTTCTGCAACTATTATATCTATTTGCACAAATACCTCGACGCTTTCCAATCGTTAATACATAAAGCCCGATAAGCATGTCTTGGGTTGGTACGCAAATAGGATCCCCAATAGCGGGAGATAAGAGATTCATATGAGAAAACATAAGTAAACGGGCTTCTGCCTGAGCTTCCAAGGATAAAGGTAGATGAACAGCCATTTGATCTCCATCAAAGTCCGCATTGAAACCCTTACACACTAATGGGTGTAAAGAAATAGTACGCCCCTCTACTAAAGTGGGTTGAAAGGCCTGTATGCCTAATCTATGCAGGGTAGGTGCTCTATTTAACAGTACAGGATGTCCCCGCATAACTTCTTGAAGTATTTCCCATACAATGGGTTCTTTTTCCCAAATTTTCCTTTTAGCAATCCTTACATTAGAAGTGGCGCGTTTCGTGATTAAATCGCGAATTACAAATAGCTGAAAAAGCTTTATTGCTATCTCTAGAGGTAATCCACATTGATGTAATGAAAGCGAAGGACCCACAACAATGACAGAACGCCCCGAGTAATCGACCCGTTTCCCAAGCAGAGTCTCGCGAAACCTTCCCTCTTTACCTTCAATTACATCTGAAAGTGATTTGTATACTTTATTGTGACCATCCCTCGTCGGTTGCCCGCGGGACCCACTATCAAGAAGTGTATCCACGGCTTCTTGTACCAATTTTTCCTGGCACATTACTAAATCTGCTGGCGCTAATTCACTTCTTTTTAATAGATAGGCAAGATTGTTGTTCCGACGGATAACTCTCTTATAAAGTTCATTAATGTCTGAAGTCACTACTTTATCTCCAGACCTATAAACAATAGGTCTCAATTCGGGAGGAAGAACCGGTAATAAGCACAAAACCATCCATTCTGGTTCTACATTTGTTTGAATAAAATGTTTCGCCAATTGCATGCGTCTAATCAAAAAAACTTTTCTTATTCGTCTTTTTCTATCTTCCCACTCATCTCCACTATACCCCTCGTCTTCTAATTCCTTCCATTCGACCAAAGAATTCTCTATAATAATTCGCAAATCCAAATCTGCTAATTGTTCTCTAATAGCACCTGCTCCTGTCGCAATTTCCCGATTTCGAAATGTTGCAAAGCCTGGGGTAGAAAAAAAGGGAGAAATGCTGTGGTTACAGGATGCAATTTCCTCTTCGAATAAACCTCGTAATCGTAAAAAAGTGGGTTTTTTAGTGCTGGGCCTAGCAAAAGAGAAATCGCCGTATACTAGGCCCTCCAACTTCTTAAGAGGTTTATCTAAAAGATTCGCGATATAACTAGGAAGACCTTTCAAATACCACACATGAGTCACGGGACATGCGAGTTTGATGTATCCCATTTGATATCTTCGTATCCGAGAATCCACAAATTCGACCCCGCATTTTTGGCAAAATCTTTCGTCTTCGTTTTCAGCTCCGCTCGCTCGAGAATTGCCACAAGCGCAAATCCCGCTTTTTATGGGTCCAAAGATTCTTTCGCAAAACAATCCATCTTTTTCTGGTTTATCGGTTTTATAATGAAAAGTAGAGGGCCTTGTGACTTCGCCAACGACTTCTCCATTAGGTAGGTTTTTGTTAGCCCAAGCCTTTATTTGTTGAGGGGAAACGAGTCCAATTTGAAGTTGTTGATGTTTATATTGGTCAATCATAAAATAGAAATAAGAAAAGAATTTATATTTATTCCGATCAAACTTCCTCCCTATTAACCTGGAAGTTCTTTTCAGATACAAGGAAATGATTCAGTTCTAGAGCCAAAGATCGTAGTTCTCGAACGAGCACTCGAAAAGATTCTGGAGGATCCTCATGATTAGGTATTCTTTTTCCCCAGATCGTAGCATTAAGTATTTCTTGGCGAGCTATAAGATGGTCAGATTTATAAGTAAGTATCTCTTGTAAAATATGAGCAACACCAAATCCTTCTAAAGCCCAAACTTCCATTTCTCCTACTCGTTGTCCCCCTTGCTTGGCTCTTCCTCTAACCGGTTGTTGTGTAACAAGTGAGTAGGGCCCAGTAGAACGCCCATGAATTTTCTCATCAACTTGATGAATTAATTTTAAGATATAGGACTTCCCTATTAGAACAGGTTGCTCAAAGGGGTCGCCTGTTCTTCCATCAAATATTCTGCTTTTTCCCGGGTACTCGGGTTCAAATACCCATGGATTTTTTGTTTCTTTACTGGCTTCATATAATTCTGAAAACACAAGTTTTCTTGAAGCCTCTTGCTCATATCTCTCATCAAAGGGTGCTATTCTATAATGTTTCTTTAGCAGATCCCCCGCTAATCCGAGCGAGCTTTCAAATATTTGTCCCACATTCATTCGGGAGGGTACTCCTAAGGGATTGAAGACCATATCAACGGGTGTTCCATCTTGCAAATAGGGCATATCTTGCCTAGGCAAAATTTTGGAAATGATCCCTTTATTCCCATGTCTTCCGGCTACTTTATCCCCAACTTTGATTTCACGTTTCTGTAAAATATATACACGAACCATTATGTCGAGCGGGTCCCTTTGGATCCATTTCACATCGATAACGCGCCCTCTTCCACCTATAGGTAATTTCAGAGAAGTTTCTTTTGAAGTGGAAACCTCAAGGCCAAATATGGCCCGTAATAATCCAGCTTCCGCGATATAAGATGATTCGCTCGCTATCTGAGGCGTTAATTTACCTACTAAAATATCACCAGTTTCTACCCAGGATCCCAACCTAACAACTCCATTTCTGTCCAAATTGCGGAGTAAATGTTCTTCTAGATGTGGTATTTCTTTAGTGATTTTTTCAGCGGAGCCCTGGCTTGTCGTATCCGTCTGAATTTCATATTTCCGGATGTGAAAAGAGGTATAAATATCTTCATATACCAAACGTTCGCTAATTAGTACTGCGTCTTCAAAATTGTAACCTTCCCATGGCATATAAGCTACTAATACGTTTTTTCCTAAAGCAAGTTCGCCCCCAATTGTAGCAGCTCCTTCTGCTAAAATTTGTCCTTTTTTAATGGATTTACCCCGTGGAACCCGGGGTTTTTGGTGCATACAAGTATTTTTGTTAGAGCGACGGTGGTTAACTAAAGGAATACTTATAGTCTTCCCACTACTTGATAAAAGTATCTTATGACTATCAGTAGAAATGATCTTTCCCTCGCGTTCGGCTATAATGGAAACCCTCGAATCTAGAGCTGTTTGGCGTTCCAATCCAGTTCCAACAATGCATTTCTCGGACCGAGAAAGCGGAACTGCTTGGCGCTGCATATTAGAACTCATTAAAGCCCGATTCGCATCATTGTGCTCAATAAAAGGAATGAGAGAACCCCCAATAGAAAAATATTGGAAAGGAAAAATACTTCTAACATGAATCTGTTCCCATGCAATAGTCAAGAATTCTTGACGGTATCTAGCCGGAACAACCTGTTCTTCCTGAATACCTTGATTCAAGGACAAAGAATTTCCTGCTGCTATCATATAATATTCATCTCTATTTGGTGATAGATAAACCACCTGTCTCTCTTTTTTTTCTTTTGCTTTCTCAGCAGATATTTCATAAAACGGACTCTCTATGGATCCCCACAAGTGATCAATTCTCGCATGAATTGTTAAGGATCCAGTAAGTCCAACATTGATTCCTTCAGACGTGTCAATTGGACAAATACGCCCATAGTGACTCGGATGAATATCTCGGCTCCGAAAACTTGCGGTTCTCCCCGTCAACCCTCCAGGACCTAAACAACTCACTTTTCGCCCATGAACAGTTTGTGTCAATGGATTCGTTTGATCAAAAACTTGAGATAACGGGTATGTGCCAAAAAAGGTCTCATAAGTAGTTATTAATAAAATTGAAGTTGAAGTTGGAGTTACCAAAGTTTGGGGAGTCGGTTTCGATTGACGTATGAATACTCTACGAATAGTTTTTTGAACTGCATGTTGTAAACGACCAAGAGCCAATCCGAATTGATCTTGTAACAGATCCGCAACCGAACGAATACGTTTATTTTTCAAGTGATTCATATCGTCATCGTCAAGTATACCCGTTCCAAATTTCATTCCAATCAAATGATCCGTAGCGGCCAATACATCTCGTGGTAACAAGAATGTATTGTTCTGAGGAATATCAAGATTAAGTCTCCGATTCATATTTCGTCGACCAATCCTTCCTAATTCACATTTTTGTTGAAAAAATTTCTTTTGTAATTCCTCGCATAAGGACTCCGAAAATACCAGGTCCCCACCTACACAAGCAAATTGTTGATAAAACTCCAAAATAGCTTTTTCTTTTGACTCAATCCTCTTCTTCTCTTTAGCATTCGGGAAAGACAAGAAAATTTCAGGGTAGGAAACATTATCCAGAATTTCTCTTAGATTCGAACCCATAGCTGATGATAGAACTAGAATAGATATCTTTTGTTTTCTACTCACGCGAGCCCATATCCTTTCTTTTTTATCAATTGCTAATTCCGATCTCCCCCCCCAATCTGATATTATAGTGCCAGTGTAGATAGAAATTCCCTTATGATCTAATTCCGAGCGGTAGTAAATACCAGGACTTAGCAATATTTGATTGATCACAATTCGGTATATTCCATTTATAATAAAGGTTCCTAAGGAATTCATTATAGGAATGTTTCCGATAGAAATGGTTTGCTTTTGCACATCGAAACCAAAAATTAATCTCGCAGATACATATAATTCGGAAGAATAGGTGAGTGATTCATACACAGCATCTCTTTCTTTTATCGAGGGTTCTAGCAGTTGATATCCTTTCGCAAATAATTGAAATGCAATTTCGTGATCTGGATCTTTAATTGTTGGAAACTTGTCAAGTTCTTCTGCCAAGGCTTGATTAATGAACCTACAAAATCCCTCGAATTGGATCTGACTAAATCCGGGTATTGTGGACATTCCCTCGTTTCCATTCCGGAGCATCTTAATCTTAAGTTTCCTGTTTATCAAAGAAAAATTCCATTATCAGCTCACTCTTCATCAATCCCTATGGATCGATCTAGCAATCATGGAATCTATATTCTGTTTACTGAATCACATGAAATTCTAGGGAACTCCACATACGTATTTCATATATGTATTTCATACATATGAATAGAGACCATTTGGACGAAAGTTCGAGTTTGCCAGGGGTACAAATGAAATGAAAATGAATTGATAAAACATTCCTACAAAAAAAATTCTGCCACTTATACTTTATGTTATGATATTCTAATCAGATTGGATGGCAAAGATTTCTCATTTTATCTCCTTTCTATGAATGTAATAAAGCCGTAATATAATATACTAGAAAGTTTGACTTTACTTCGATTTAGAATAGCGTGCTTACTTTAATTTCTCAAAATAATTTGAGGGTTCTTTTTTATTTCGGATCGGAGTAGTATAATTGCTAGAAAATTCAGTATTTCATTGTGGAATTCTAAAATAAAGTAAGTCCCTTTTTTAAGTACATGCCAATCTAGTTATCCACCTCTCCCCATATCCATGCTTTTCTTTTATCGTAATTTCACTTGGGTACGCCAAGATAGTCAGGTTATACTCTATATCAGAGCAAATTTCCTTTTTTTATTCAAGATATTTAATTTAATACTTTGAAAAATTAAAGCATGATTCCCCATAGAGATATGTACATAAAGGGGATCTTTGGATAATAATGCTGTTCGGACCTAAAGTTTACCTATACACGGATTAAGCATAAAGCCATAATATTTTATTATGCCATTGAAGGGGGGGGAGATAATACCGATTTAAGAGTAGTTCACTACTGCAATAAAAAAAAGAGAATTCTAGTTAACGGTTCCAATTTATTCTGAATTTTGCAGCCTGTGAATAGAAATCCACTTTTTCTTCTTTTTCATCTCAATAGAAAGAAATGGGAAGTTTTATTGTGTTAACAATGTATGTTTTAAGATAGAATCTATCGAGGAGAATAATAGAAACTGGATCAAAAAAAGCAGGAATAGATTTTTTGAAAAAGATTGGAAAAAAGTAAGTAGAATTATATTCAAAATAAAAGGGGCTTTTCGTAAGAAAACGTGGATGAATACTTGCTGTTTTCTAGATTTTTGATCGGATTTTTTGGCGGCATGGCCAAGCGGTAAGGCAGGGGACTGCAAATCCTTTATCCCCAGTTCAAATCTGGGTGCCGCCTGATCAATAAAATACTTAGGTTTTTTTTATAGTGCTGATCGAATTCGATAAATTTTTACTTCGCATAAGTTCGGGCAAGAGAGTAACTGGGCCTGCCGATACTGGGTTTAGAGAAACCATACCATAGTTCTATCCTCAAACTAGGGTTAGGGTTTGTTTTGACGGTAGTGGCCAAAATGGTTATCAATAGGGGTGAGGTAGTGTTTCCTTATTCTTTTATTATATGAATTTGAATTGGTTCTTAATTGAGATTCGATTTGATAATTTTAAAATACGAGGATAAGATGTCAGAAATCTTGGTATCCAAAGAAAGGTCCCTAAGGGGCATTCTTTTTTTTTTTCAATCTAAGATTCAAGAAGGGACTCCACGAAAGAATATCAAGACTTACTAATTATTATACATTTTTTTATCGTACATCTTATGTTACCTACATACACTAAAGTAAGGACTACTTAATTCTAACGAGAATCAGATTAAATAGGTCGATCAAAAATCAATTTAGGAGTTGTATTATGGATAAAATCTCTTCATTCTTTCATAGAATGATACAAAGCAAGGCTGCAGGGTTTAGGTCAAAAATAAACATTAGGTAAGGTAGGTATCCAATAAATATTTATCTATCGATAATTTTATGGTATATTCGGGCGTCCTTTGCTTAAAAAAAAAAAAAAGAGTAACAAAAGGAATAAAAAATCTTCCTATTCCCGCTTCTTCTATTCAGGACATCATTCCCGTACTCTTTCTTTTTTAAGGAAAAAAGGGCTATAGTATCTCGTATTTTTAATGCTCTCTAATTCTACCAGAATTCCTATAAGAATTTGTTAGGAGTAAATTCCTTGAACTGATTGATCCATGGCCTTAGGGCGGAATCCCTTTTTGACTCTGTACCCTTGATTCCACTATGATTATTGATCAATAGTAGAATAATCCCTTCATAGAAATAGGAGACATAATTTAGATGGATATAGTAAGTCTCGCTTGGGCTGCTTTAATGGTAGTCTTTACATTTTCTCTTTCACTAGTAGTATGGGGAAGGAGTGGACTCTAGGGATACTACTAATTGATTAAGTAATCAAATTGTTGTATCAATTCTTTTCTTTAATGGATCATTTTGCATTAATCATTTTGTCAAACGTTATTCTTTAATCTTTTTCTTTAGTTTTGTTTCACTCCTGTAAGAAACTCTTGTATTGTAAGTTGTAATGTAAGAAAGAGCCATTATACCAATTCAGAATTTCTACTAGAAATGACGAATGGTTAAAAAAAGTTCTATACATAAGAAAATTAGACTTTCTTCCACGGAACTATTCACGGCATATCACACATTTTCCATTTCCTTTTACTTTTTACTATAGTCTATTCTTCATATTATTTTTCTTTCCTTCCATGGATTCTTTGGTCAAGAATTGTCTTAGATTTTTTTATTTTGACCTGATTGAAATTAAGTGGATGCAATGAAAAAAGAAATTGAATTAGACTACTTAACTATTTCAATCTACTAATCTATTCTATGTAGATTCAAAGATAATATAATAGAAAGAATCTAAAGTGTCGTAGAAAAAACTATATGTAGTTCTTTCTACCACACTTTAAGATTCCAACCAGATCCTTTCATTTAAGACTTGGATTTTTTTTATTTAATCCCTTTTTAATTTCTTCAATGATTAATTGGAATTCCAATTAATTATTTTGGCTGACTGTTTTTACATAAATAATAAGTAAAAAAGAAGTAGGAACTAGAATGAACAGTGCAGTAGCAATAAATGCGAGAATATTGACTTCCATAACCTCTTTATTTTTTATTTTCACAATAACTCGGGATGTAATCCCATGGAGAGGAAAAAGGGGTATCTTGTAAATTCAAGGGTAGGGCTTGCATTCTGATAATACTGAATCAATTCAATATTATGAATATCGGATCTATCAAATCAATTCATGGATGAGAGTTATATTTCACGGATGAGAGTTATATAGTATAACATAGGAAGATCCTCTATCCACACTAAGACCAAAATGGGTTTTTTGATTGGATTAGGAATTCCCTCTTTTTTAATCCTTTTCTACTTTTTCTTTTCTATATCTCTAACCCACGAGCTTTCTTAATCTTATACTTTCTTAATCTTATACAATTTCCCTTCCTTTTTCTTATAGTTATACATACAATTATGTATGTATTATATGACCAACTTTCACTTTCTATGGGTCACATAGACATCCAAATAAGCAGTAGAAGTGTGATGGGGAAAAGAGGTCTGAAATAAAAAGGGAATACGATTTATGTATGGATTCCGGTAAAATACCGGTACTCTATTCCATAAGAGTGGAATAGGAAATTAAGATGAGGATGGTATCATCATAAAGAAAGATAGAGTAATATAATATCCTAAATTCTACTAATCCACATATCGTATGTGTGTCTTTCTTTATCGATTGGGAGTAGTGAAAAAAAAATTCCTATATGCCCTCCCTCCCTCTTTAATGAGAGATGCAAAATAAAAAAGTGAAGTAAGGGTGCCCTGTGGGTATTTGATCTTGCTCCCTGCCCCTTTTTTTCATGGAAAAAGGAAATATCAATTTCTCCATTCATTGAACCCTAGTTCGGGACTGACGGGGCTCGAACCCGCAGCTTCCGCCTTGACAGGGCGGTGCTCTGACCAATTGAACTACAATCCCCGCGGGGTGTATGGCATACCCATTCTTAAATAGAACCATAAGAAGATTCGATTCGTCTTTCGTACTCTAAGAAATAGACGAATCATATACTACATACCCACATATTATATTATACGTGGGTATAGTGAGAGTGACATAACTAGTATGTCGTGATTTTTTATCACTAAAAATGGATAATAATCCAGCCTTCAATAAGAAAAACTCTTTTGTTTGTAAGAAAGGAATGAGAGAGATATGGATTAGAAAAAAAAATTTCCCTTTTTTCTTTATCTTTTATTTCTATAGATCAGACATTTTATTTTATGGAAGAAAAACAAAAGGATTTAGTTCATACTCACGAAGCCCTAGATTTTTGGTTTGGGCCGAGCTGGATTTGAACCAGCGTAGACATTGTCAACGAATTTACAGTCCGTCCCCATTAACCACTCGGGCATCGACCCAGGAAGAATTTATTCTAGGGTTTTTGCTAATCTATGATTAACCTCCTTTCATAATACTCCCTACCCCCAGGGGAAGTCGAATCCCCGCTGCCTCCTTGAAAGAGAGATGTCCTGAACCACTAGACGATAGGGGCATCACTAGACGATAGGGCCATATACAACCGCTCGTGATTATACTATAATCATAGTATGAGCAGTTTTTTGGAATTGTCAATATACTCGAAAAGTATAAATAGATCCAAAGCAAAGAGTTTTTCCAACTTTTCTGTTATGTTTTCATCTAGGATTTTTTTTAGTTGATCGTTATAGATTAATTCTCCGTGCTTCATTTAGTGTTCATACCAAAAATGCATCCATCCCGCACTAAGTCATAAAATTCTCTAAAAATATAGAGAAAGTTTCAAAAACAAAGAAAAAAAGTGAATCAATTTAGTAGAAAAGTACTCTATCAGATTCGAACCAACGACTTACGTCTTAGCACGAGATTACTCTACCACTAATTTAAAAAGCCCTTTATCGGATTTGAACCGATGACTTATGCCTTACCATGGCATTACTCTACCACTGAGTTAAAAGGGCTTTTTATTTAATTCAAAAATTAGCCACTTGGATTTCCCATTATGGGTCTACTGCATAATGTACATATTATATATATAATATATAGAGATAGAGAGAGAGACATTATGTAGAGATTGTATATGTATATATCGATATCTTGAGAGCTCAAAATAAAATTAATAAAAAAAAACATACCCTACATAACATATCCAACTCTTCTTGGTTCAGGGTTTTCCGTTTCCGAAGACTAGTAAAATAGGCGGATTCTGGAACCCCAAGGATTCAACGGTATATGGATATGGAAAATATAAGATTTCCGATCCTAGCGGGAAAAGGCGGGGAACAGATACCCAATAGGATATAGGATCCTTGGGAGGAACTTTTGGTAATGGCCTTGATCCTCTATGCTATTTTTTATGTGTTCTTAGTTCTATTGAACTTTTTGCATTCTTTTAAACAAGAATCTAATAAACTAGAATTGAGTCAGTGGAAAAAAGGAGAGAGAGGAAAGTGTTAAATGGAGAGAGTCGACTAATCAGAGACTTTTAGGATCTTCTTTACATCAGGTAAATCTGTCGGCCCTGTCCGTTTTTTTCTTTAAGTTACGACTCTTTGCTGCTTACTTCTATCAAGCCATAGGGAAAGTCTATGATGAATTTGGAAAACTCATCTCACTCTTACTCTATGGCTCGGACTTAATGGGGGAAGAAAACATCTTCCATAATTTCTTTTTTGTTCAATTCTGGACAAAAAAGAAAAGGAAAAAAGGAATTTATAGGGACAGTGTTACCCCCTATATCCCCTAGTTTATATTGTAGGAATAATAAAACAATTTAGCAGTCTGACACACTTACGTCCTTGCAAAGTAAATAATTATTATTGTAGTCGTAACCGTAGAATAGGATCCTAATCAAAATAAATACATTTGGTTCAGGCGCTATTAGCATGGTAAGAAAAGATTTTTTTTACAGACCAGAGGGGCTATCTAAATCCTAAAGTAAAGGCGAGCGATCGAAGTAGAAGTACCAACGGCTCAGTGTCATGAACCTTCTCCATCTGATTCAATAAGGGGGAATTAGCCTTCTTGTCAAATGGCTATCCTTGACAAAGGGTACCATTTATACCATAATCTACAATGTAGCGGGTATAGTTTAGTGGTAAAAGTGTGATTCGTTCTATTAATAACTGAATTTGAAATGATATACTTAAGGCATCCTTAAGTTTTTTATTTTTATATTCCGATGAAAACTTTAGTTCTTATAAAGGATTAAATCCTTTTCCTCTCAATAGCATATTGAGGAAGAATATACATTCTGGCGATTTGTATCCAAAGACTAATTTAAATTGCATCCAAAATAAAAATAGGATTATGAGTACAGAGTCGCGAAGCATAATTTTGCATTGGATTAAGTATTCCAATTTTGAAAATATGAGTAAAGGATCTATGGATGAAGATACAAAAAAGTTGATTTCCAATCGTAACTAAATCTTCTTAAAATAAGGAATAAGGAAGCCAAATAGCTAAAAAACGATAGTTTTGGTTTACTAGAACCATCCGCATATTGTTTCAGCTCGGTGGAAACCCAATTCTTTTCCTCAGGATCTCTTGAATGAAATTAGGGAACGAAGTAAGTAGATTAGATGAATTTAGATAGAATTTCTATCTCCTACTCTATAAGGATCATCTAGAAAGCGGAGAGCTTTGGTTCCATTCAAATAGAAAAGCTGACATAGATGTTAAGTGGTGAGAATATCCATAAAGGAGCCGAATGAAATCAAAATTTCATGTTCGGTTTTGAATTAGAGACGTTAAAAATAATCAACCAACGTCGACTATAACCCCTAGCCTTCCAAGCTAACGATGCGGGTTCGATTCCCGCTACCCGCTCCATTCTGTATAAAAGGAGTATTCTATTTGTCTAGACATGTTAGAGGCTTGTATTCAAGCCTTTTTTGTCCACCAGTTTCTGGTACTCCAGAGCGGAGTAGAGCAGTTTGGTAGCTCACGAGGCTCATAACCTTGAGGTCACGGGTTCGATTCCCGTCTCCGCACTTAGCAGTCTGTATAAAAGGACTATTCTATTTCTCTAGATATGTATGGTAGAGGGGCGTATCCAACCCTTTTTTATTCATTAGTTCCCGGCCCTAGAGGGCAAAATTGAGCAGTTTGCGAAGTCACTTGCCTTCAAAAAAAGAAGGCGCAAGGCCTCTCCCTACCCTGCAGAAAATAAAAATGAAACGAAAGGGACAGTCTACCTCTCCCTTCCCTTTAAAAAAAGTTTGCCCGTTGTTTGTCTCAGTTAATACCCAATTTTTGGAGCTCTGTTGGCGAGTTCTATTTCTGCCTCTGGAGCGCCCTCTTTTTTTGAGTGGGATGCAAAGGAAGGGTAAGATAGTAAGGGATACGGCACTAGACTAACACCTAATTAATACTTAATTTAATATAAGTAGTTAAACAGTTAACTAGACTAAACTTTTTATCATAGTACTTTGATAAATTAAGCGGGCGAGCGGCGGGAATCGAACCCGTATCTTCTCCTTGGCAAGGAGATATTTTACCATTGAACTACGCTCGCTACGGTATATATTTTATAGCGTATATCCGCCTGGGTCGACCTTCTATGTCTGGGTCGACCGTTTCATTTCATTTTCTATTATATTAGAGTTTTCCTTTTTTTATTATCTGTCAATGAATATTCTAATGGGAATGGAATTTCATAATACTGAAAGAGAAGAGCTAGCAATTCGGAACGCAAATTGCGTTTTAATACGTCTCACTATTCTAATTTTTTAGAAGAAATGGCCTTTATTATTTCTTTTTTATGGGGTTAATAAATATTAACCAAATTTCATTTAAGAAATGAGAGAATTCAGAATAGCTACGAGAAAGACTAGTCCAATCCATAATGATGTACCGGAAAATACAACATTTTTATTATTTGACCAACCATCAGGAGAAGCAAATACAAGGGGTACACTAATTACTAAGACTGAGGAAGTCGCAATTAATGCAAAAACAGCTAATTGGAAAGCAATAGTCATATTTCTAATCCTCCAAGCTACCATCAAATAAAGTTGACTACATATTTGATCCCTCACTTAAACCAAAATTGTAAAAAAATACAAGAAGTAGGAGGGGTTTAATCATGAATCCATTGATTCTTCTCTTTAATTCAAATTTATTACTTAAACCGCTTTTTTATTTGGATATGGGGGTGAGAAGAGATTATTTACTCTTTATTTCACAAGCGGGTATAGCGGATCCTGTATCCGTGTATACAGTATACAGAGATATATCGAAAAGGAACTTGTATCTGATATCTTTCTAGAGGCTAATAAATCTTTTTATTTTTTATATGGCTATGTTCTATTTGTAGGAGTAAAATAAGGATTAGGCTGTGGAGAGATGGCTGAGTGGTTGATAGCTCCGGTCTTGAAAACCGGTATAGTTCTAGGAACTATCGAGGGTTCGAATCCCTCTCTCTCCTTTTGCTTATTGAATACGTTTGTTTCTTTCATTTTTATTTATTTTTTTTTTCTGTCCCTTATCTTTCTTTCATAAAAAGGAATGAATGGCTCGGCTAGATGGAATAACCGAGCCAGAACAGAAAAAAAGTAGAACAGGTATAAATAAGAAAATCTTAGTTAAGAGGGTTCATGTAAAGAACAGGTTCCAAATCACGATCGATTCCCTTTTCAAAACCTGCTGCAGCAGCTCGGGCTCTTCCTGCATGCCATAAATGGCCCACAAAAAAGAAGAATCCTAGAACAAAATGAGAAGTTGATAACCAACTTCTAGGAGAGACATAATTAACTGCATTGATCTCGGTAGCTACGCCACCCACGGAATTTAAAGAGCCTAAAGGAGCGTGGGTCATATATTCTGCTGAGCGTCGTTCTTGCCAAGGTTGTATGTCTTTTTTCAACCTACTCAAGTCCAAACCGTTGGGGCCCCTTAGAGGTTCTAACCATGGAGCACGAAGGTCCCAAAAACGCATAGTTTCCCCTCCAAAGATAACCTCCCCAGTTGGGGAACGCATTAGATATTTACCTAAACCTGTGGGTCCTTGAGCGGATCCCACATTAGCTCCAAGACGCTGGTCTCTAACTAGAAAAGTAAATGCTTGAGCTTGAGAAGCTTCTGGCCCGGTGGGTCCATAAAACTCACTCGGATAAGCTGTATTATTGAACCATACAAAACAACAAGCGATAAAACCAAAGACAGATAAAGCAGCTAAACTATAAGACAAGTAAGCTTCTCCAGACCATACAAATGCACGGCGAGCCCATGCGAAGGGTTTGGTTAAAATATGCCAAATTCCGCCAAATACACAAATAAAACCCAACCATACATGCCCACCAATTATATCTTCTAAATCATCTACACTAACAATCCACCCTTCTCCACCAAAAGGAGATTTTAGTAAATAACCAAATATAACACTGGGACTAAGGGTCAAATTGGTAATTTTTCTTACATCTCCCCCCCCAGGGGCCCAGGTATCATATACACCGCCAAAATAAAGAGCCTTGAGTACTAGAAGAAAAGCACCTAGACCTAACAAAATTAAGTGAATACCCAAAATTGTAGTCATTTTATTTCTATCTTTCCAGACATAACCAAAGAATGGAAAAGATTCCTCAAGAGTCTCGGGTCCCAGAAGCGCGTGATAAATGCCACCGAAGCCTAAGACTGCGGAGGAAATTAGGTGAAGTACGCCAGATACAAAGTACGGAAAAGTATCTAGAACTTCCCCCCCTGGCCCTACTCCCCAACCTAGAGTAGCTAAGTGTGGAAGTAAAATCAACCCTTGTTCATACATGGGCTTTTCTGGTACGAAATGGGCCACTTCAAATAGGTTCATTGCTCCGGCCCAGAATACGATTAATCCGGCATGAGCTACATGAGCTCCAAGCAGTTTACCGGACAAATTGATAAGTCTGGCATTCCCAGCCCACCAAGCAAAGCCGGTGGTTTCTTGGTCACGACCAGCTAAAACGAAAGTTCCATTAAAGAGCGTTTCCACGTGGTAGAACCTCCTCAGGGAATATAAGATTTTCATGAGGCTGATCCTGAGCTGCCATCCACGCACGAATACCCTCGTTTAAAAGAATATTTTTGGTGTAGAAAGTCTCAAATTCAGGATCTTCCGCTGCACGGATTTCCTGGGAAACAAAGTCATAGGCACGTAAGTTCAGAGCCAAGCCAACTACGCCAATAGCACTCATCCATAAACCGGTGACGGGTACAAATAGCATAAAGAAATGTAACCAACGTTTATTGGAAAAAGCAACACCAAAGATTTGGGACCAAAAGCGGTTAGCAGTGACCATTGAATAAGTTTCTTCAGCTTGAGTTGGGTTAAAAGCACGGAAGGTATTTGCACCATCACCGTCCTCAAATAGAGTGTTTTCTACGGTCGCTCCATGAATAGCGCATAGCAGAGCCGCACCTAATACTCCGGCAACTCCCATCATATGAAATGGGTTCAACGTCCAATTATGAAATCCTTGGAAGAAAAGGATGAATCGAAATATCGCTGCTACGCCAAAACTCGGCGCAAAGAACCAACCAGATTGCCCCAGTGGATAAATAAGGAATACAGAAACAAAAACAGCAATTGGACCAGAGAATGAGATTGCATTATAAGGCCGCAATTGAACAGACCGAGCAAGTTCAAATTGGCGTAACATGAAACCTATTAGTGCAAAAGCCCCGTGGAGAGCTACAAAAGTCCATAGACCGCCTAATTGACACCAACGAGTAAAATCTCCTTGTGCTTCGGGCCCCCATAGTAGCAACAAAGAGTGTGCTAAACTATTGGCAGGGGTAGAAACTGCTGCGGTTAAGAAATTACAACCTTCCAAATAGGAACTAGCCAATCCATGGGTATACCAAGAAGTTACAAAAGTTGTCCCTGTAAACCAACCCCCTAAAGCGAAATAAGCACAAGGAAAGAGCAATAGGCCAGACCATCCTACAAAAACGAAACGGTCCCTTCGTAACCAGTCATCCATAGTATCAAATAGATCATTTTCTTCTTTAGGAATTCTACCAAGGGCTATAGTCATAGTGATCCTCCTATTCAATTACTTCAACCATTTCCGAGCACCTCATATCACTTTCCAAGGCATATGATAGTTTTATTATCTGTGGACGATTTCTTTCTCGTTCAATGCCCTTTTTCAATGGTCTCGAAGAGAGAAATTTCCCATTTTTATCTATGGAGTCACAGTCACAACCGAGGTCGTGGTAAATCCATGAATTTGATTCGATTTGTTTTTCTTATACTATTTATTTGTTTTTCTTATACTATAGAAATAGAAATAAATTGTTTTTCTTATACTATAGAAAGAAATAAACCTTTGAATTCAGCATTATTCCAAGACTCCTATTTCAAAGTCTATCTTTTAAGGGAAAAATGCAAATAAAAGTAACCCTTCTTTTCCCATTCCCTCTCTATTGCATGGGTGGAAGAACTAAAATAATAGAGGATTCTGAAAAAAAAAATGGACCTTCGAAATCCAATTTTATGTGTAGCGCAAAGGAGTTGCGATTTCTTCTTATTCCTATAGAACATCTAGTAACAAGAATATGAAATCGTAAATAGCGAAAAATTCTTGTCTTGCGCGGTCTAAGTCTAAGGAAATAAAAAAAATTCGCTTATACAATTTCATCTACATCGAATTTATATATCAGAATAGCGGATAGAGGCATCATTAAAGGAGTCAGGTCTACTTACTTTATGCTTCTTTCCAATTTTATGGTGGATTTGATAAGAACCCTTTTTGCTTTCTTGATAAATAATCGACAAAAAAAGCGTTTTTTTTATATAACCTGCTTGTTTTATTATAATTATAACAAGTCCTATATGGAAATGCCCGCTAAAGAGAAAATCTATTTGATTGTCTCTCGGCCAATATCGATTTTTAGAAAGAAAAAACAAGAATTTTCTTCTTTTTTTATTAACATTAAGAAAAAAGAATATAATTAAAATGGAATTGGCAATATAATTTTTATAGACTTTTGAAAGAAAAAAAAGGGGTTTTTTGCAACCGTTATTTCTTATTTCTTGCCTATATCATATCACGGAAACCTTTCGCTTTGGAACGTGGAGAGATGGCTGAGTGGACTAAAGCGGCGGATTGCTAATCCGTTGTACAATTTTTTTGTACCGAGGGTTCGAATCCCTCTCTTTCCGCTCCCTTGGATCATTTGGGACTTTCGAATTGGAAAGAATTCTGACCCCCGGATTTTCTCATAGATAAATGTACGAAACAAATCCAATAAGAAAAAAAAAAACTGAATTTTTACTCCTCGCGTCCAGGATTCCGTCCTGGGTCATTAGATAAGAATCCAAAGATAAAGAGTGAAACAAAGAATATCACTACTGTATAAACAAAAAGTTTGAGAGTAAGCATTACATAATCTCCAAGATTTTTTTTTAAGGAATAGATTACCAGTTTTTCCTTACCACACGGATCCACTAGGATGGTTTTTTTTTATACCTAAAAATGCAAAAAAGAATTCTTGAAAAAAATTGCAAGAATTCTTTTATAATAAGCACTCTTATCAATAGCAAAAATAGGGTTAGGTGGTTAGGTATTGTGTAGGTACCTTTAGGTACCTGCTCAACCTAGGTGCAGGGGAGTAGAAAGGCTGATCCAAATTTATTGCTGTAGCTACCCATTCAATGTAGAAGAATTTAAATTTTAGAATCGAAGGTTCATAATATAAAAATATAAAACTTCTCGGCTTTTACCCATTTTAAAATTTTTTTGGAATGAACACATCATTCAATTTGGCATACAGAGTACTAAAGATTTCATCGAAAACTTACAGCAGCTTGCCAAACAAAGGCTAATAGAAAAAAGAATAGAGGTATAACAGGCATAATATCCACGATTGGATTGAAAATAGCATAAGCTTCGGGTAATTTGGCAAAGAAAAAACTAGTAGGATAAAGAACAGAATTAAAACAGATACAGGTTAAACTAAGTATATTAGGCATAACAAGCATTTCATTCTTGTAGAGTAAATAATTGGATTTTTCTTGAGTTATTTTTTTAAGGGAAAGAAGGAAAAGGCAGATTCAAAATCTTTTTTCTTCGGACTTTCCCAAACACAAAATACCTCCTTGTATTCGCACTCTCAAATGAGAGTGGAATAAATTCGACTTTCATATAATATCTTAATAGAATTCCATGTAATGATCAATGCATTTTTTTGATTCTATATTATCCGCATGTGTAGAATACTAGCAAGAGAATATCCCTCCTTTTTTATGTAATTGAAATGGTATTGACGAATAACAAATAAACATACTAGTGTTTATTAGTGTCGCATAAAACCCGAAATGGGGCGTGGCCAAGTGGTAAGGCAGCGGGTTTTGGTCCCGTTACTCGGAGGTTCGAATCCTTCCGTCCCAGATTGTTTCTGATGAAACAAACGGTGAAATCATATAGTATTCCGTACGAGACAAAAGTTTATTAAAGAGAATAATGATATCTTATTCTTTCTCAGAAAACATAATAAAGTCTTAAGTCCAGTCAAATTGACTATCTTTATTTTCATGAAAAAATGGGATCTATCAAGCACATTCAGGATATGCCTCTACTATAAAATCACTTAGTCATATTTTTTTCTTCCTTTTGGTATTCGAGTTGAAGAAGTACGAGAATTCTATAACTACCAAAAAACTTTCAATCTTTTCATTGGAATAGTTTATTTAGTTATTATAGTTAATTGTTTTTGGTACTGAAAAAATATATTACTACTAGAATTCTAATTCTAGTAATTAAATTAATTAAACTTTTTTGGAGGTTGATAGTTTATTTATTGAGGAAGAGTCAATCCTTCTTTTCTCACTTCAAGATTGATCATCTCGAGCCATCGTTGAGGGTGGAAATTTAAGAATAAATAAGTTTTAAGCAAACTTGTTTAGTCGTCTTTTTCAAACTATGTTTCATTCATATGATAGAATTTTAATATGGTTTAAATAAATTGGATCTTGGCGGAGGCTTCCCGGATAAATACTTACTTTCTTTTATCCATATTGCTCCATAGATAGCAAGTTTTAATTAGTATAAAAAAACTAAACAATGACTATTCATGATTCCATCCATATTGGATCAATTCTCTATACCACTTTGCAATGAAAAGAGGAATGTTTGTTATGGTAAAACTTCGTTTAAAACGATGTGGTAGAAAGCAACGTGCGACTTGAAGGACATGATCGATTGTGGATTTTGCTATCCATCATTTTCCATAGTAATGAAAATGCTCTTGGCTCGACATAGCCTGCCTGTTCTATTCGTTCCGAACCAAATTTGCGCTGGGTTTAAGTAACATAGTACACGATGGAGCTCGAGAGGACAGAATTTTTTTTATCAAGGGAAAGAATCTAGGGTTAGTGAAAACTAATAAATTAGGCCAACTTTGTCAGTCTATCCTTAATATAGAAATAAATCGAAAGGTTAAAATAAGAAGAAAGTCCAATAAAAGTATATCAGAATCAATCCCTCTTATTAGATTTCTATAGAAGAGATAAATGCTTTATCGAAGGAAATAAGAAAAAAGGGTATGTTGCTACTCTTTTGAAAGAAAAAAATAGGAATTCCCGAAGTAATGTCTAAACCCAAGGATTTCACAAATCAAAGATAAAGGATTCCAGAACAAGTAAACACAATTTTCAATTGTCTCAACAACAGAGTTGGATTAGAATAAGGAATAAAAGTCAATTCGTTCGAAATGAGACAAAGAAAAGAGTTTAAAGACGACTCAAAAATTTTGGAAGGATTTTGCCTTCGAAGTTTGTCAGGCAAAATTAGCCCACTTGAGTCATGAGTATAAATGAAATTTGTTTTTTCTGTAAGGAAATTAATGCACGTCATAGTCTAATTTCTATTATTATCGACAGAAATTCGAATCATTTTCTCGAGCCGTATGAGGAGAAAACCTCATATACGTTTCTAGGGGGGGGCGTTGTTTATCTACATCTATCCCAATAAGCTGTCTATCGAATCGTTGCAATTGATGTTCGATCTCGAAGAGAAGGAAGAGATCTTCAAAAAGTAGGTTTTTATGATCCGATAAAGAATCAAACTTGTTTAAATGTTCCAGCTATTCTCTATTTCCTTGAAAAGGGTGCTCAACCAACAAGAACTGTTTATGATATTTTAAGGAAGGCAGAATTCTTTAAAGAAAAAGAAAGAACTTTGAGTTAATTGAAGAACTAAATGAATCAAAAAATAGGATAGGAGAAGATTATTAGTATTCCTAGTTGTCTAATTATTTAGACACAATTTACCTCTTTTTTAATCCTATTTGGATTTATATTATATCGTGCCAATCCAACATAAGCCCCTATTTTATTTACTTTTTCTATCTAATTTGTTTTCTTACCATTGTATTTCCATTGACAAAGGTCTATTGAACAAATAGAATTTGTAGATAGATGGGTCTCTTTATCCTCACTCCATATTCAATTTTTCCGCCTACACTTCGCTCAAATGATAAGGGTGTTCCTCTTGCATGTATTCTCATACAATATAATATATATTTTTTATAATATATATTTTTTGTTAATAAAAATCGCTAAAAATAAGGAGAATTTGGCCATCGTGATTAGGGTCGCTCTTTTTTTAACTTTACTTTAGTGGAATTTCACCGGACCTGTTCGTTTTGGCATTTGAGTGTTTTTCATGGTCGATAAAAAAAATCTTTTGATGTCTTGCTAGTTCAATGTTTTGACAGAAGCGCGCGGTGTAATTCCATTGATTTTTGGATTTCGATCGTATCTAAGATCCTTTTTTTATCTGGGTTGCTAACTCAATGGTAGAGTACTCGGCTTTTAAGTGCGACTATGATCTTTTACACATTTGGATGAAACAACAAATTCGTCCAGACTCTTGGTAGAGTCTAGAAGACCACGACTGATCCTCAAAGGTAATGAATGGAAAAAATAGCATGTCGTAATAAAATCAATCTTTTTTGAATGGAATCCAAAATTACGATTTTCTGGGTCTAATGAATAAATGGATAGAGCCTGGCTCCAATTCTGGTAAAATAAAAAGCAACGAGCTGAACTTCCTAATTGGAATGATTCCCCGCTCTAATTAGACGTTAAAAATAGATTAGTGCCGGATGCGGGGAAAGGTTGGGTTTTCCTATGAGTGGACCCTTTATTTTTTCTTTTTTTTTTTAGAAATCCTAATTATTCTTGATTATGGATTGAATAAGGGATGTTATGGATTGAATGTGTAAAAGAAGCAGTATATTGATAAAGAGGCTGTATTCCAAAGTCAAAAGAGCGATTGGCCTGCAAAAATAAAAAACTTGTTCTGTTCTTTTTTTTTAATTAGAACAAACATAAACTAATTGGGTAGAAAAGGAGCAGAAAAAGATCTGTGGATTAGACTCCCTTTCTTTCCAGGGTTTGTATTAAAAATGCAACACCCTGTTCTGACCATATTGCACTATGTATCATCATTCGATAAACCGAGAAATGCTTCTTCTCTCTGATTCAAGTAGAAATACAAATGGAAAAATTCGAAGGGTATTCAGAAAAACATAAATCTCGTCAACAATACTTTGTCTACCCACTTCTCTTTCAGGAATATATTTATGCATTTGCCCACCATTATGGATTAAATGGTTCTGAACCTGTGGAAATAGTTGTTAGTTGTAATAACAAGAAATTTAGTTCACTACTTGTGAAACGTTTAATTATTCGAATGTATCAGCAGAATTTTTTGGATAACTCGGTTAATCATCCTAACCAAGATCGATTATTGGATTACAAAAATTATTTTTATTCTGAGTTTTATTCTCAGATTCTATCTGAAGGGTTTGCGATCGTTGTGGAAATCCCATTCTCGCTACGGGAATTTTTTTGTCTGAAAGAAAAAGAAATACCAAAGTTTCAGAATTTACGCTCTATTCATTCAATATTTCCCTTTTTAGAAGACAAATTTTTGCATTTGGATTATCTATCACATATAGAAATACCCTATCCTATCCATTTGGAAATCCTGGTTCAACTCCTTCAATACCGTATCCAAGATGTTCCATCTTTGCATTTATTGCGATTCTTTCTCAACTATTATTCGAATTGGAATAGTTTTATTACTTCAATGAAATCCATTTTTTTTTTTCAAAAAGAAAATAAAAGACTATTTCAATTCCTATATAACTCTTATGTATCAGAATATGAATTTTTTTTGTTGTTTCTTCGTAAACAATCTTCTTGCTTACCATTAGCATCTTCTGGAACTTTTCTGGAACGAATCCACTTTTCTAGGAAGATGGAACATTTTGGGATAATGTACCCTGGTTTTTCTCGGAAAACCCTATGGTTCTTTATGGATCCTCTTATGCATTATGTTCGATATCAAGGAAAGGCAATTCTTGCATCAAAAGGCACTTTTTTTTTGAAGAAGAAATGGAAATGCTACCTTATCAATTTCTGGCAATATTATTTCTGTTTTTGGACTCAGCCGCGAAGAATCCATATAAACCAATTAGCAAACTCTTGCTTCGATTTTATGGGGTACCTTTCAAGTGTACAAAAAAGTTCTTTGTTAGTAAGGAATCAAATGCTGGAGAATTCATTTCTAATAGATACTCGAATGAAAAAATTCGATACCATAGTCCCCGCTACTCTCCTCATAGGATACTTATCAAAAGCTCAATTTTGTACTGGATCGGGGCATCCTATTAGTAAACCCATTTGGACAGATTTATCAGATTGGGATATTCTTGATCGATTTGGTCGGATATGTAGAAATCTTTTTCATTATCATAGTGGATCTTCGAAAAAACGGACTTTGTATCGACTAAAGTATATACTTCGACTTTCATGTGCTAGAACTTTAGCTCGTAAACATAAAAGCACGGTACGAACTTTTATGCAACGATTGGGTTCGGCATTTTTAGAAGAATTTTTTATGGAAGAAGAGCAAGTTTTTTCTTTGATGTTCACCAAAACAACTCTTTTTTCTTTCTGTGGATCACACACTGAGCGTATTTGGTATTTGGATATTATACGTATCAATGACCTGGTCAACCCTCTTAATTAATCATTAGACGAAATTAAGAAACAGGAAAGGGTTGATAAATGATCAAGAAAAAACTTTTCTATTTTTCATTCTGAAATGTTCTTTTTATTATAATAAAGAGTAGGTGAATCAACTTACTAATTAAAAAAATTAGTAGAACTTCCTCTTTGGAATAGAAATTGGCTATTTCTACATAGGGAAAGTCGTGTGCAATGAAAAATGCAAGCACGATTTGGGGAGGGATTTTTCTCTATTGTAACAAGGAAGAATTATCTACTCCATCCGACTAGTTCCGGGTTCGAGTCCCGGGCAACCCATATAGAAAAGACCCATCAAAGTTTTTCACTTTGACTCACTTCATTTACAAATACAAAATTATTGGTTTGGTTAATTTAGTTATATGGATAGCTAATCTTTGGGCTGACTTGGTTGACATTGGTATATAGTCTATGTTATACTGTTAAATAACAAGCCTTCTATTATCTATATTCTAGTTAATACGTGTGCTTGGGAGTCCTTGCAATTTGAATAAACCAAGATCTTACCATGACTGCAATTTTAGAGAGACGCGAAAGTACAAGCCTGTGGGGTCGCTTCTGCAACTGGATAACTAGCACTGAAAATCGTCTTTACATCGGATGGTTCGGTGTTTTGATGATCCCTACCTTATTGACCGCAACTTCTGTATTTATTATCGCCTTCATCGCTGCCCCTCCAGTAGATATTGATGGTATTCGTGAGCCTGTTTCTGGTTCTTTACTTTATGGAAACAATATTATCTCTGGTGCTATTATCCCTACTTCTGCGGCGATCGGATTGCACTTTTACCCAATTTGGGAAGCTGCATCTGTTGATGAGTGGTTATACAATGGTGGTCCTTATGAGCTAATTGTTCTACACTTCTTACTTGGTGTAGCTTGTTATATGGGTCGTGAGTGGGAACTTAGTTTCCGTCTGGGTATGCGTCCTTGGATTGCTGTTGCATATTCAGCTCCTGTTGCAGCTGCTACTGCTGTTTTCTTGATTTACCCTATTGGTCAAGGAAGCTTTTCTGATGGTATGCCTTTAGGAATCTCTGGTACTTTCAACTTTATGATTGTATTCCAGGCAGAGCACAACATCCTTATGCATCCATTCCACATGTTAGGTGTAGCTGGTGTATTCGGCGGTTCCCTATTCAGTGCTATGCATGGTTCCTTGGTAACCTCTAGTTTGATCAGGGAAACTACTGAAAATGAATCCGCTAATGAGGGTTACAAATTTGGTCAAGAGGAAGAAACTTATAATATTGTGGCTGCTCATGGTTATTTTGGCCGATTAATCTTCCAATATGCTAGTTTCAACAACTCTCGTTCTTTACACTTCTTCTTGGCTGCTTGGCCTGTAGTAGGAATCTGGTTCACTGCTTTAGGTATTAGTACTATGGCTTTCAACCTAAATGGTTTCAATTTCAACCAATCTGTAGTTGATAGTCAAGGTCGCGTTATTAATACTTGGGCTGATATCATCAACCGTGCTAACCTTGGTATGGAAGTAATGCACGAACGTAATGCTCACAACTTCCCTCTAGACTTAGCTGCTGTTGAAGTTCCATCTATTAATGGATAAGGTTTTTCTGCTAACATATAAGAATTTTTGAAGACAGAAATACCCAATATCTTGTTCTAGCAAGATATTGGGTATTTCTGTCTTTATTTTGAATCTTTTTTTCTTCTTAATCTTTCTATTCAGAATTCAGTTAACGACGAGATTTAGTATCCTTTCTTGCATTTTCATAACTCGTGAAATGCCGAGTAGGCACGAATTCCCCCAATTTGCGACCTACCATAGGATTTGTTATGTAAATAGGTATATGTTCCTTTCCATTATGAATCGCGATTGTATGGCCAACCATTGTGGGTAGAATGCTAGATGCCCGGGACCACGTTACTATTGTTTCTTTCTCCTCCTTCATATTGACCTTTTCTATCTTTGCCAATAAATGATGAGCTACAAAAGGATTCGTTTTTTTTCGTGTCACAGCTGATTACTCCTTTTTTCCTTTTTAAAGAGTGGCATTCTATGTCCAATATCTCGATCGAAGTACGGAGGTCAGAATAAATAGAATAATGATCAATGGAAAAAAGAAAAAAATCCTTTAGCTGGATAAGGGGCGGATGTAGCCAAGTGGATCAAGGCAGTGGATTGTGAATCCACCATGCGCGGGTTCAATTCCCGTCGTTCGCCCATCGCATTATTGCAAATTCCAAAAATGCAATTTTCCATATTCCTAGTTACGTATTTACTTACGGCGACGAAGAATAAAACTATCGCTATATTTTTTCCTTTTCCTAGTTCTTCTTCCAAGCGCAGGATAACCCCAAGGGGTTGTGGGTTTTTTTCTACCAATGGGAGCTTTCCCTTCACCGCCCCCATGGGGGTGGTCCACAGGGTTCATAACTACCCCTCTTACTACGGGGCGTTTACCTAGCCAACACTTAGATCCGGCTCTACCCAAACTTTTTTGGTTCACCCCAACATTACCCACTTGTCCGACTGTTGCTAAGCAGTTTTGGGATACTAAACGGACCTCCCCAGATGGTAATCTTAAAGTGGCCGATTTACCCTCTTTTGCAATGAGTTTCGCTACAGCACCTGCTGCTCTAGCTAATTGCCCACCCCTTCCACGTGTGATTTCTATGTTATGCATGGCCGTGCCTAAGGGCATATCGGTTGAAGTAGATTCTTCTTTTCTCTCAAAAAACCCCTTCCCAAACTGTACAAGCTTCTTCCAAAGCATACGGCTTTCTAGATGTATATGACGATCTCTAGACAGATGGATCTTATATGAATCATATGATGAAGTACCACATGAGTGGATATATAGGAAAGGAATCCAAATCTGCCGAATCGCTCATGTTATGATCTTCTACATCCTAGGTCTCTGCGTTCCGTCATCTGGCTTATGTTCTTCATGTAGCATTCAGATCGAATGACTCTATGAAATTACGTCGATACTTCCACATATTATGGGTAACGTAGGAGACATCCCTATTTTCCCCCGGGGGTCTTAATTACCACTGCTTAGCTTTCAATTTGCCTCTGACCATCAAATTAAATGTGAATAACCCGTCCTCCTCTCTTTGAAACAAGGGGCGCTTCCGGTTCTGTGCGTGCTTCAAACAATTTTGTCTTCTCCATATTACCATATCTCTAGAGCCAATAATTTTCTATGAGGAACTACTGAACTCAATCACTTGCTGCCGTTACTCAACAGTTTTCTGTTGAGGTCTATCCGTAGAGGTAGTCAAATTGGATCAGTGATCGATTTCTAGGTTTCGTCGTAAACCTAATTGGTTACTTCCAATTACGTAAATCAATAGTTCAAACCGCACTCAAAGGTAGGGCATTTCCCATTGATATAGGAACTTTTGTACCAGAAACAATAGTATCTCCAATTATAGCCCCTCTGGGATGTAAAATATATCTCTTCTCACCATCCCCATAGTGTATGAGACAAATGTATGCATTTCGATTAGGGTCGTATTCTATGGTTACGATTCTACCAGATATGTCTTTTTGATTCCGTCGAAAATCTATTTTACGGTATAGGCGCTTATGACCTCCCCCTCTATGCCTTGCGGTAATGATTCCTCTGGAATTACGACCTTTACCACAACGGTGCCGTCCATGGATCAAATTATTTCGTGGATTGGATTTCACTTGCCTGTCTACGGTTCCCTTGCGTGTGCTCGGGATAGGTGTTTTGTATAAATGTTTCGCCGTATTATTAAGTATTCTCCTTTAGTTTTTTTCTCTATCTAGAAGTGGAATAGAATAACCCGGTTGAAGGGTAATGATCATACGTCTGTAATGCATTGTATGGCCCAGAATAGGTCCTATTCTTCTACCTTTTCCAGGTAGTCGATGGCTATTCACAGCTACCACCTTAACACCAAAGAAGAGTTCGACCCAATGCTTTATTTCTGTCTTAGTGAATCCCGATTCGACATTAAAAGTATATTGATTCTTTCCCAATAAACGAAGACTTTTTTCTGTAAATACTGCGTATTTGATTCCATCCATAAATCGACTTTCCCTCCTATGCTCTGAGTTCCAGTATCGATAAGAATTCGAGTTCTTATTGTTCTTATGTTATGGTATGAATATACCATACCAATTCGTTATGTATGGATGATGGATGAGATTCCATGGATAGAGAGCCAGTTCCAATAGACTTATGGAATGTTCCCGTTCGTGTGCATCCAGCAGGAATTGAACCCGCAAATTTACCAATTATGAGTTGGGCGCTTTAACCATTCAGCCATGGATGCTTAACAGGGATCATCGTACATCGTAAATAACCAATTTTCATATAGAAAGACATATCATAGAAAAATGAAATCGAAAATATTCCGAGATGGCAAATATTCGGAGATGACTATGAAAACACCTCTCTGGATCCTCGAATTGAAAGAGAGATTGAGAGGGATCAAGAATCCTAATTCTCGCTATTTGGAATGGATCCAATTCTATTGAGTCTGACTCATAGTGATCATTTCTCTTTAGCAAAGAATGACCTTGGTTATCAAAGGATTGAACAACCGGGATCCATTTACTTATGATACCTAGTTGGCATTGATAACAAGGATCTAATGAATTATGAGTTTAATAGATCCTCTTTAGCAGAAAGACGTATATTCCTTGCTCATTATCAGACAATCACTTATTCCCAAACCTCGTGTGGGACTAATCGTTTTCATTTACCATCTCATGGAAAACCCTTTTCGTTCCGCTTAGCCCTATCGGGTATTTTAGTGATAGGTTCTGTCCTATTTGGTCAAATACCTAACGAAAAATTACGATTTTCCTTTCATTAAGGTACGAGGGCTTCTTATTCCACAAGAACGAAAGCACCTTTTCATTCTTTCATATACTAGGGGTTTTTACTTGGAAAAGACAATGTTCCATACTAAAGGATTCGGGTCCATAACCACGAGTTCCAGTGCACTAGATCTTGTAGCACTTAGCAACGAAGCCCTATCCATTAGTATTCCACATAAGAAATCCATTCTAGAAAAAAATACAATTAGATTAGCTCTTCATAGACAAACTTGGGTTTGCGAGCCAAGGTAAGATCGGCTCGGGATCATGGGACCCTTTTCTATCAGATAGGAGGGGCTCTTGTACAAAATAGACTTACTAAGTAATAACCCCATAGAATCTATCTATATAAAGATAAAGAGGCAATCGTGTCAGGAAGCGGGTTTTTCTTTGGCCAAAAGGTACTTCGAACTTGGAACGAGCATGAAGAGATTAACGAGACTTCTTTCTCTTTTGAGTTTTTCTGGCGGACCTGCCGCGCAAGATCTTTGGTCTTCCCCTGGAACCGATGAAAAAAAGTGGATCGCTTCTTATGTACTCGCTCAGAATGATTCT
>NW_028259461.1:6180900-6195900 GCF_056163025.1 Triticum urartu | reverse complement strand
TTCTTTCGTAACTCCCATAATTTCTTCGTAGTGGCTCCGTTCCATGCCTCATTTCATAGGGAAGCCCAAAGTGGCTCTATTTCATTCTATTTCACTTCCTAGCACTTCCTATCATTTAATATCCATCCCTTTGGTCTTATTGACATAAGAGATGTCATTTATAGTCTATCTCTTTCTATATATGGAAAGTCAAGAAATTCTCATCGAAACATCGAGAAATTGTGCATATAGAAAACTCTAAAGAAAGAAAAAAAGGAGACCCATGCCATGATTTTCAAATCTTTTCTATTTAGTAGTCTAAGTTTCTCGATGAGGATAATTAATTCGGTCGTTGTGGTCGGACTCTATTATGGATTTCTGACTACATTCTCCATAGGTCCCTCTTAGATCTTCTTTCTCCAATCTTGGATTAGGGAAGAAGGAGATATTCGCGACTACTGGCGATTTCATTATGGGGCAGCTCATGATCTTCATATCGATCTATTATCCACCTCTGTATCTATTCTTTCTTAGCTAAACAGGTGGAAGATCTATCCAATTTGGTTATATTATATCATGGACTCGAAAAACGGATCTGAATTTGACTGAAATGCACGATCTTCACAGGTATCACTTTTCACGATACCTAAAAGGTGGAATAGCGATTTTCGAACCATTTCCTATAAGAGAATGGTTTCCATTACTTTGAGAAATGGATTCTTATATCAAACTATAGCTATTGCATTAAAGAAGAAAAGAAACTAATAGAAGTCGAAGACGCGGAATGATAGTGAATAGAGAGAAAGATTCTTCTGATTTTCTTGTTTCTATCTACTAGACGCCGTAGAGAATTGAGAATTTTCATGTCTTTCAATTCTCGTACTCGTAATTGGAAAGTTATGGAAGGAGACCCATCATTTTGCAATGAAAACAACATATAAAACTCTGGACAATTTCGAAATCAGGCCAAGCGTCTTAATACATATGCAAAAAAATTCATTATTGGCCCACCATTGATTAGAAGATTTAGCTTGTATGAATCGCTATTGGTTTGATACGAATAATGACAATCGTTTCAGTATGTTAAGGATACAGATGTATCCACAATTCATTTAGAGTTACTTAATAGTCTATTTCTTATACCATATCTCTATCCCGTGAAATTCTCGAGCCAAAAGATGGATGCATATGCTGTGTTTCATTTTGCTAAATGATATCAATTAAATGGTGTATCAATTCCATAAATTGCATATAGCAATAAATAAATCAGCAAAATTCTTTCTAATATTTTAGATAGAAGAAACATTTCTTCTATCTAAAATATTAGAAAGAATGTACCCTTCTATCCAAATCCAATTTGCATCGATAAAATAAATCCAAATTCCAGTAGTAGATGAATAATTGCAAATTTGTGTGTGTACGAGATTAGAATAACTTCAAAATAACTGACATAATTTTGTATTTTTCCTGATCAGAAAAATACATGAAAAAGAAAGGAGGTAGAAAAATTTTTGGATTTATGGTTAAAGAAGAAAAAGAAGAAAACAGGGGTTCTGTTGAATTTCAAGTATTCAGTTTCACCAATAAGATACGGAGACTTGCTTCACATTTGGAATTACACAAAAAAGATTTTTCATCGGAAAGAGGTCTACGAAGACTTTTGGGAAAACGTCGACGTTTGCTGGCTTATTTGGCAAAGAAAAATAGAGTACGTTATAAGAAATTAATCGGTCAGTTGAATATTCGGGAGCAGTAATTTAATCGTTCAAATTTTTTTCTTGTTTTATTATTTTTTTAGTAGTCTTATAGTAGTCTTAGATTTTTCATTTTGATGAGCCTCGCTTTGAGGAATTCATGGAATAATCCATTTTCATGGAATAATGAATTAAGGAAGAAAGGATATGAGTCTACCGCTTACAAGAAAAGATCTCATGATAGTCAATATGGGCCCTCAACACCCATCAATGCATGGTGTTCTTCGACTGATCGTTACTCTCGATGGTGAGGATGTTATTGATTGTGAACCCATATTAGGGTATTTACACAGAGGAATGGAAAAAATCGCGGAAAACCGAACTATTATACAATACTTACCTTATGTAACAAGGATATAGAGAGATTGTAGAAAGGGGATAGGATAGTTATTTTTGCAAGAGACTTGTTGTAAATTCCTTAACTTAAGAAAGAAAAAAGAATAAAAACACAGATACATAACATAAAAAAAAGAATAAATAAGACGAGATTCGACCTCCCCCTACATATTTAATTTCCTCTCCTATACAAAAACTAGCAAGACCCACTCCATTGGTAATTCCATCAATAACACCCTTATCAAAAAACTCCGTGAGTTCGGTTAACCCTCTTATACCGAGGGTAAAGACCCTAGTATAGAAAATATCTATATAACCACGATTATATGACCAACTGTATATATTTTTTTTTACTTGATCTAAAAATTCTTTTTTAGGATTTCCTTTGTAAAAAGAGTTTATTAAATCCAAATTCTGAAAAAAAGAATAAGCGGATCCATAGAAGATATATGCTATGAATAAACCAAAGATAGCTAGACTTACAGAAGAAATTGCATTAGTAATAAATTCATATGAATTTACAAAAGAATTAGAACTTTCCTGGGTAAAGTTTATTGAGGGAGTTAACCACTTTGATAATATGGTTAACTCTGCTATTCCATTACCAATTCCTCCATTATCAAAAGAGATTCCTATGAATCCAATGAACAAAGTGAAAAGTAGTAATATAAGAAGAGGAAATAACATAGTATTTCCCGTTTCATGCGGATAGGCAAAAGTTTTTTTAGCCCCAAAAGACGTAGTAAAGGATCCTATCCTATTTCTTGTATTACCTTGAATTTTTGGTATATTTTGTGAAAAAAAAGAAACTCCACTCTTCGTTGTTGATAAAACGAAATCCCTATTCACTCCTTTGGGTATCCTTTTTCCCCATAAGGATATTGAATACAAGGAACTCTCTTTAGTGCTACTGTAATTTTGAAAATGAACACGCAAATACCCATCAAATGTAAGTAAATATATCCGAAACATATAAAAGGCAGTTAATCCTGCAGTAAAGGAGGCTATTATTCCAAAAAAGGGCGAATACAACCAACTATTACTAAGGATTTCATCTTTGGACCAGAAGCAAGCAAGAGGTGGAATACCACAAAGAGAAAGTGTACCCCATAAAAAAGTAGTTCTTGTGATTGGAATGTATTTTCTTAAACCGCCCATAAGAACCATATTTTGACTTTTATCTGGTGAATATCCAACAAGAGGTTCCATTGAATGAATAACGGATCCGGATCCCAAGAACAATAAAGCTTTTGAATAAGCATGAGTGATCAAATGGAATAAAGCAGCTTGATAAGAACCTATACCTAGAGCTAACATCATATAACCCAATTGAGACATTGTAGAATAGGCTAAGCTTCTTTTAATATCTCTCTGAGCAAGAGCTAAAGTAGCTCCTAAGAATAGTGTTATTGTACCTACTAAAGAAATAAAACTCATTATCAAAGGTAAAGATATGAAAAGAGGAAGAAGTCGAGCTAGAAGAAAAATTCCCGCAGCAACCATAGTTGCTGCGTGTATAAGAGCCGAAATAGGAGTGGGCCCTTCCATAGCATCGGGTAACCATACGTGAAGAGGGAATTGTGCGGATTTCGCAACTGCACCAAGGAATAATAAAAAAGCACACAAAGTAGTAAGTAAAGAGTTAATTCCATTATTAGGAATCCAGTTATTAGCTATTTTGAACAAATCCCTAAACTCTAAACTACCTGTTATCCAAAAAAAACCTAAAATTCCTAATAATAGACCAAAATCCCCTACACGATTAGTTACAAAAGCTTTTTGACAAGCACTCGCTGCGATTGGTCGTGTAAACCAAAAGCCTATCAATAAATAAGAACACATTCCCACGAGTTCCCAAAAAAAATAAATTTGTATCAAATTGGAGCTAGTAACCAATCCCAACATGGAAGTATTGAAAAAACTTATATAAACAAAAAATCTCAAATATCCTTCATCGTGAGACATATAACCATCACTATAAATAAGAACCAGGATTCCTACAGTAGTAATTAGTATTAACATAATAGAAGTAAGTGGGTCAATCAAGTATCCAAATTCTAAAGAAAAATCATTATTGACGGTCCAAGACCATAGATATTGATAGATCGAACTTCCATTTATTTGTTGAATAGACAGTTGAACTGAGAATACCATAGCTATACTTAAGAGTAAAACACTAGGAAAAGCCCATATGCGACGAAGATTTTTTGTTGCTGTCGGAATAAGAATAAGGCCAAATCCCATTGACATAATAACTGGAAGTGGGAGAAGAGGGATTACCCATGCATATTGATATGTATGTTCCATAAGAAAAGAAATTGCAATTTTTACTTCAATTTTTACTTCAATTTTTCTATAAAATTGTTTCCGATTCACCAAACCAATTCTTATCTCTTTCTGAAAGAATAAATAAAAAGAATAAGAAAAAATACTGAAATTCTTAATTTTTCCAAAATTTATCTCATTGAAATAATTAAAAATTAAGAATGGGTTTAGTTGGTTAAATTAAAAAAGTTAATAAAATAACTAGGTAACGAAGTTATTTTATTAACTAAATAAAGATATTTATAAAAATAAAAAAAAAAAAGTGGAATCATTTTACTTTCTATTCATAATTCATTTTTATATTTCTTTAAAACAAAGATGAAACAGCTCTCTTGTTCCATAATTAACTGATTGAGTGAATTCCAATGAAAACCTATGTTTATAAGAAATTATCGAATAGTCCTTACTTCATATAGAACTAAAATTCTAATGACTATAAATTACCTAAGTTTTAGAATGTCTTGTTTAAGAGACTCAGTATTTTTTGTTTTGATTGGAATTCCTTTCCTTTATGGAATACCATTCTGAACTTAATTAACTATTTTCATTTTCCCTTCTTTTTATCCCCCCGTCTTATCTTATATGGGGGATAGGCTTCCATACCATATATCTATATATGGAGTATACTTGATATATAAATAGATATAAATAGATTTAAATGAGAAACCCTTCTATATATTCTATATTATTAAAAAAAAAGTATAAAATATATAAAGAAAAAATGTTAAAAAATTCTTGTTGTCTTATCCGCATTAGACAAAATGAAGTAAAAAATAATTCAAAATTTAAGTATCTTTCAGTATCTAAGTATAAATACTAATAAAAAGAAGAAAGAAGGATTGATTTGCAGCAATAGATGTCTTTCACATACAACTAGAAAAAAGTAATTTCCTTTTTGAATGGCAGTTCCAAAAAAACGTACTTCAATGTCAAAAAAGCGTATTCGTAAAAATATTTGGAAGAAAAAGACTTATTTTTCCATAGTACAATCTTATTCTTTAGTAAAATCAAGATCATTTTCGAGCGGTAATGAGCATCCAAAACCAAAGGGTTTTTCTGGGCAACAAACAAATAATAAGATTTTGGAATAATATGAATTGACTTATCAAAAAAGAATTCCAATTATTTAATAATTTGGATTCTTCTTTGAATGTACTTTTATGTGTCGAATTACTCGGTACAATATTCTTAGAACAAAAAACCCCTCTTATCTTATATATACAAGAAAAAAAAAGTTTTGTTTGGTATACTGTGTGCTAAGTATTCTTTTCCTATCAATGAACTTTTCATAATTTTCCTAATAGAATCCTCATATTCTATTAGGAAAATTATGAAAAGTGGAGTATTCTTACAATAGGACTTACAACTTCCACCTATCTTCTCCAAAATCATAAGGTTAGTAAATCTTATTAATAAGAGCATAAAGACTTTCATTCTAGAAATTTTTAAAAAATCCAAAAAGCCTTTTCTATTTATCCATTTTATTTTAATTTCATCATTAAATAGAAACCCTTTTGGATTTTTTTCATTGTATTGAAAGAATTTTCAAAATGTAAAGGGGAAATTAATTAGAAAAAATTAGTTCTATAATTGCAAGTTAGAAAAAAGAAGTTCCAACTCTTTCAAGCAGTGTTTGTGTTTCTATTGGGCAAAGCAAGAGTTTATTGTAAAAAAAAAAAATGGAAACGATACTACCAAACGAAGTCTATTTTAATGAAAACTCTAATGTTCCTAAATTTTATGGACTTTCCCAATATCGACGATTCCCAAGATAATAGCTATTATTCTTTTAAGTTACCTATTATTTGAAGTTAGCCGCCATGGTGAAATTGGTAGACACGCTGCTCTTAGGAAGCAGTGCTCAAGCATCTCGGTTCGAATCCGAGTGGCGGCATTCTTGAAAAAGAATACAATAGATTAGAAATCAATTCGAAATTTACAATTTTGTAATGGGACCTTCCCCTTATGCTATTTGCAACTTTAGAACATATACTAACTCATATCTCTTTCTCAACGATTTCAATTGTGATTACGATTCATTTTATAACCTTATTAGTTCGTGAACTTGGAGGATTACGCGATTCGTCAGAAAAAGGAATGATAGTTACTTTTTTCTCTATAACAGGATTCTTAGTTTCTCGTTGGGCTTCCTCGGGACATTTTCCATTAAGTAATTTATATGAGTCATTGATCTTCCTTTCATGGGCCCTGTATATTCTTCATACCATTCCTAAAATACAGAACTCTAAAAATGATTTAAGCACAATAACTACGCCAAGTACTATTTTAACGCAAGGCTTTGCCACATCGGGTCTTTTAACTGAAATGCATCAATCCACGATACTAGTACCTGCTCTACAATCTCAGTGGTTAATGATGCATGTCAGTATGATGTTATTAAGCTATGCAACTCTTTTGTGCGGATCCTTATTATCTGCCGCTATTCTAATCATTAGATTTCGAAATAATTTCCATTTCTTTTCTAAAAAGAAAAAAAATGTTTTAAATAAAACATTTTTCTTTAGTGATATTAAATATTTTTATGCAAAAAGAAGTGCTTTAAAAAGAACCTCTGTCCCTTCATTTCCAAATTATTACAAATATCAATTAACGGAGCGTTTGGATTCTTGGGAGTTATCGTGTCATTAGCCTAGGATTTACCCTTTTAACCGTAGGTATTCTTTGTGGAGCAGTATGGGCTAATGAGGCCTGGGGATCCTATTGGAATTGGGATCCTAAGGAAACTTGGGCATTTATTACTTGGACCATATTCGCAATTTATTTACATAGTAGAACAAATCCAAATTGGAAGGGTACGAATTCTGCACTTATAGCTTTGATAGGATTTCTTATAATTTGGATTTGTTATTTTGGTATAAATCTATTAGGAATAGGCTTACATAGTTATGGTTCGTTTACATTAACACCTAAATGATTACATAAAATAAAACCTTCATGAAATGAAGGTTTTTACTTTTATGTTTTATTTGAGAACCCCTTGAACGCCTTATCAAAGGGTTCTCAAAAATTCGAGATAGATCTAATTATACTTTTTTACTTATTTCTGCATTATATACTTTTTTACTTATTTCTGCATTAATAGAGCAGACGAGTAAAAAAAAGCAAACCTATTTAGGATAATAATTGGATAAGAGAGCCTCTACCCTGTCAACGGATAGGGAGAGAACAAAATCTGGATAAATACCAATTCCTATTACTGGTAAAAAGATACAGATTAAAATAAAGAGTTCTCGTGGTCCAGAATCCACAAAATTTGCGTTTGGAACATTAAATAGCTTGTATCCATAGAACATCTGGCGTAACATAGATAATAAATAAATAGGAGTTAATATCATTCCAATTGCCATTACAAAAGTAATTAGTGTTTTTGGCATTAACAGAAATTTTGGACTAGTAATTAGTCCAAAAAATACTACTAATTCTGCGACAAAACCACTCATTCCTGGTAAGGCAAGAGAAGCCATTGAAAAGCTACTAAACATGGTAAAAATTTTAGGCATTGGGATAGATATTCCCCCCAGTTCTTCGAGATAAACAAGACGCATTCTATCAGAAGCGGTTCCTGCCAAGAAAAAAAGTGTAGCACCAATAAATCCATGGGATAATATTTGTAAAATAGCTCCATTGAGTCCAATGTTGGTTATGGAACCAATTCCTATAATTATGAAACCCATGTGAGATACAGAGGAATAAGCTATTCTTTTTTTGAAATTTCGTTGACCAAGAGAAGTTGAAGCTGCATAGATTATTTGGATCGCTCCTATTATTACTAACCAGGGCGAAAATAGATAATGAGCATGAGGTAACAATTCCATGTTGATCCGAATCAATCCATATGCTCCCATCTTTAATAATATTCCCGCTAAAAGCATACATGTACTATAATGTGCTTCCCCATGGGTATCTGGTAACCACGTATGTAGGGGTATAATCGGCAATTTGACAGCATAAGCAATAAGGAAGCCAAAATATAAAAGTATTTCCAAGGTTGCAGGGTATGATTGATTAATTAATCTTTCCAAATCTAATCCTGGTTCGTTGGAACCATATAAGCCCATACCCAGAACTCCGATTAAGAAAAAAATGGAACCGCCTGCAGTATACAAAATAAACTTTGTAGCTGAATATAGACGCCTCTTCCCCCCCCACATGGATAAAAGTAAGTAAACAGGAATTAATTCTAACTCCCACATGATAAAAAAAAGTAAAAGGTCTCGCGAAGAAAATAATCCTATTTGACCACTATACATTGCGAGCATCAGGAAATAGAATAATCGCGAATTCCGTGTAATTGGCCAAGCTGCTAAAGTAGCTAAAGTAGTGATAAATCCTGTCAATAAAATAGATCCTAATGAAAGTCCATCGATTCCCAATCTCCAGTGGAAATCGAAGACATCTATCCATTTATAATCCTCCTTTAATTGGATTAAGGGATCCTCCAGTTGGAAATGATAACAGAACGCATAAGTCATTAGAAGGAATTCTAATAAACAAATAGATATAGTATACCACCTAACGACTTTGTTTCCCTTATGAGGTAAAAAGAAAATTAATGAACCTGCAAATATCGGCAAAACAACAAGTATTGTTAACCAAGGAAAATAACTCATGATAAAGTGATAAAGACAAGATACGTTTTGACCAGAAAAGCCCGTGCTCGATTATTTCGAGCACAGGCTTCTTCGGTAAAGAGGAATCAGACGATTCGAGTGAAGTTTTTTGTAACGTATCAATAAGATAGAGCCATGCTACGTGTTGTTTCAGGCCCTAAATAAACGCGGACACTTAAAAAATCTGTCGGGCAGGCAGATTCACATCTCTTACAACCCACACAATCTTCGGTTCTCGGCGCGGAAGCAATTTGCTTGGCTTTACATCCCTCCCAGGGTATCATTTCTAATACATCTGTTGGACAAGCTCGTACACATTGAGTGCATCCTATACATGTATCGTAAATTTTTACGGAATGTGACATTGGATCTATAAATTTTTCTTTTCAACATAAAATTTTTCGATCTGGTAAAAATGAAATTAGTACTATAATGAGTCATATGTATTGTAGACACCAGACGAAGCAATGGTTTATCCAAACTTCAAAAAAAAAAATCTATTTTTTAATCTGTTTGTGAGAAAGCGTGAAGAGAGCCAAGAGACTTTAATTTTGGATTTCAACAATAAATAAGAAATAAGAAAGAATTTTACGAATTGTACAGACGAATTCGAATTAGCCAATAAATTGGCTATCGTCTTTTCAATATAAATTATTGCAATATTCAAATTGCAATATCAATGAATTACAAATACAAAAATTCATTTAAGTGAAAAAGAATACTATGCAATAATCTACTAAAAAAAATGGATATTCTCAAATAATACTAAGAAAATAGTATTGATTTCTATTTATTTTAATATGTGCGCCTTTGTTTAGAGGATTCTATGTCTAATTATTCAAAAGTCTAATTATTCAATAAATTAGATTGATTGATACGAGTGGATTTCCTATTACGATGGATGGAAGAAAGAATGGATAGTCCAATAGCGGCTTCAGCAGCTGCAAGGGCTATAACAAAAATTGCGAAAATATCTCCTTTTAATTGGCGACTATCAAATAGATCAGAAAATGTTACGAGATTTAGATTAATTGAATTCAGTATAAGTTCAAGACATATTAGAGCTCTAACCATGTTTCGGCTTGTGATCAATCCATAGATACCAATCGAAAATAAATAGACACTCAAAAAAAGTACATGCTCAAACATCATTAACTAACTCCTTATCAATCTCGATTCATTTCAATATGAGGGCAAGAATTGAACCGATTCAATTAATTACAATAGAACAATTACACAACAAAAGAAAAAAAAAAAAAAAAAAAAGGAGGTATTTGTTGGCAGTAGATGGATTTTACTAAATCAAAATTGTGATTCTTTAGTTATTTATTTTAGATTTGCAATTCTTATAATTTGTACTTTTTCTAAGTTTTCTTATTGCCGAGCCATAGTAATTGCACCTATTAAAGAAACTAGAAGAATTATGGAAATGAGTTCAAACGGAAGATAAAAATCGGTTGCTAAATGAATTCCAATTTGTTGAACATTATTTATGAGACCCTGTTCTACTATTTGGTTTGATCTTGTAGTCCAAAGAATTCCATACCACGACGTATCTGGGATAGTAGTCATTAGTGAAAAAACAATAGTTATACAAACGAGTGAAGTGAACCCATCTCCAATAGTCCAATAATTCTTATCTTTAGACCATTCTGAGCCATTTACGAACATTACAGCGAATATGATCAAGACATTTATGGCTCCCACATAAATAAGAAGTTGTGCGACAGCTACAAAGTAGGAATTTAATAAAAAATAGAATAAGGATATACAAACAAGAACTAATCCCAGCGAAAAGGCAGAATAAATGGGGTTGGTAAGTAATACTACTCCTAGACCCCCTAGTAGAAGAACAAATCCCCCAAATAGCATAAGAATCTCATGTATTGGTCCAGGTAAATCCATTATGGATAAAAAGAAATTAATAGTATAAAATTTTTCATGAACTGACTAAAACTAAAGGATTCAAGGAAGGAAAAAAGGATTAGGGTATTTTTTTGTGTATAAACTTATAGTTATAAATTATATTATATCACGAAAATCTAGTCTGATTTAAAATAAGAAATAATTTCCAATAAGCAGTAGTTTTTCGTTTTTCTTTATAGTTTAATTTTAAAGTTTAATAAAGAATTATTAGATTTTTATAACAGAAAGACAAAATCAAAGTTTAGTAATCAGTAATCGTTCTTGAATTCGAAGATTTTTCTTTGTTTATTTTACTTTCAGACGAATTCCTAATTGTTTGAATTGTGTAATCTCCCATTATGGAGATTGGTAACCGACTTAAAGCAATTTGATTGTAATTCAATTCATGACGATCATAGGTAGAAAGTTCATATTCTTCAGTCATTGATAAACAGCTTGTTGGACAGTACTCAACACAATTGCCACAAAATATACAAACTCCGAAATCAATACTATAATTAAGCAATTGTTTTCTTTTAATATCCTTTTCAAATCTCCAATCCACAACGGGTAAATCTATCGGACATACGCGAACACATACTTCACAAGCAATACATTTATCAAATTCAAAGTGGATTCGCCCTCGGAAACGCTCTGGTGTAATTGATTTTTCATAAGGGTAGTGAATCGTTATAGGTAAACGATTTGTGTGGGATAAGGTAGTTATGAAACTTTGACCTATGTACCTTGTAGCACGTATTGTTTGTTGACCATAACTCATGAACCCAGTTACCATAGGGAACATATTCATTCTAAATATCTATGAAAAAGATATGTTTCTTTCTCTTGTTTGAGAGAGCTTTTGTGTTGAAAATATTCTTACTATTATTGTATTATCTTATTTATAGTGAAACAAGTTGAGAAGAGGTTGTTAATAAGAGATTGCCCAGGGAAATAGGTAAAAGAAATTTCCATCCAAGATTTAATAACTGATCCATTCTCATCCTCGGTAAAGTCCATCTTATTGTGATAGAAATGAAGAGAAATAAATAAGCTTTAGTTAATGTAATAAATATACCCATTGTCATTTCCAAAATTCCAACTGCTTTATTCATTTGGAAAAAATCAAAAAAGGATATATAGGGAATAGATAAATTCCACCCGCCCAAGTAGAGAACTGTTACAAATAAAGAAGAAACTAATAAATTTAGGTAAGAAACAAGATAAAATAAACCATATTTGATACCGGAATATTCAGTTTGGTAACCTGCTACTAATTCTTCCTCCGCTTCTGGTAAATCAAAGGGTAATCTTTCACATTCTGCCAAAGAAGAAATTAAAAAAACCAGAAAACCTATAGGCTGACGCCAAATATTCCATCCAAAAAAACCGTATTTTGACTGTGCTTCAACTATATCAACTGTACTTGAACTGTTAGATAATCATAGTCGGTGATAACATCACAGTTCCCACCGCTATTTCAAAACCGTACATGAAACCTTAGCTTCATACGGCTTCTCTATGATCAGAAAAAGGAAAGGACTGTTTTGTTCCTAGCCCCGGGGGCGTAGATAGAATTAGATAAAATAAAATAGATTTGAAAGTCCTAAATTAGACCAAAGGAATTCCGTCTGCTAGAATAAGAAAAAGCGCTTCCGAATTGATCTCATCCTTTATAATATAATGAAAATTTTTCTTTGTTCAGTAATAACTTAATCTTGGAATAAAACACTTGTTACTTGTTATAGGAATTCAATTAATAAATGGAAAGAGTTGGGTATTAGTTCATGAGCAATTCTGCATGAATATGGATAGAGGAAGGAAATAATGAAAATTTTTTCTAGTGCACTCCATATCTTTTTTACTATTCTTCTTTCCCCAGGGAGGGGGTATTTAAAAAGAAAAAATGGATAAAGGGTTAATTCGTTCTTGATAGCCATTTCCTTAACAAGTGAATGGGAACATACTCTGGATCGGAATCCGAAGAAAGTACTACTTGATAATTTCTACAAATTGCAAGTCCTTATTATGATTCCTTTTATGGGCAAAAATCTCTAATGTTTTAGATTTTCCATTACTAATCCTTTATGTACTTTAGTGTTCCTAACCCTTCACTAACTTTTGGTGGATTCTTCTTATGGATTATTAAGTTATAGTAATAACTAGGAGTATTCTAGTAATGGAATTCCATATCGTGAATCCTTTATTCTTGGCCGCTTCAAGATATGATGACTAATTAAAAAATATCAACCTTGGGATAAAGAGTTTACACTGCTTATGTTTACTTCCACTTTTTTCTTGTACGTAGGAAATGAGATTTTTTCTTTTTACTACAAATTTATAAGCTGTTTTGTTTCACTCATATAGCTATCTAGTTTAACTTACCAACCCAAATACTAAATAAGAAAAGGAATATAAATAGTTAATGGATTTTATAGGAAAAAGATCTATTTTAACGAATCACACGTAGAGATATTGCTAGCACACAAAAAGTTAATGGTATTTCATAACTAATGGATTGAGCAGCAGCTCGTAGACCGCCTGAAAAAGAATATTTATTATTTGAGCTATATCCTGCCATAAGAAGACCAATAGGAGCTATACTTGAAATGGCAATCCATAAAAAAACACCAATACTAAGATCGGCTAAAACAAAATGATATCCCAAAGGGATAACTAAAAAACTTAATAAAACTGATATGACTGCTATAGAGGGTCCAATGCTAAATAAAGAAATATCTCCTCGGGATGGCAGAATATCTTCTTTAAAAAGTAGCTTAGTCCCATCTGCTATAGCTTGAAGCAGGCCCAGGGGGCCAGCATATTCAGGACCAATACGTTGTTGTATCGACGCAGATATTTCTCTTTCTAACCACACAATTACGAGTACCTCTATTGTTATTCCCAAAAGGAGGGTCAAAATGGGTAGAATCGATATCAGTCCATAGACTTCTTTTAATAATTCCAATTTCGAAAAAGAATTGATAGTTTCTACCTCTACCCTATCTATTATCATTTCAACGATCAACTTCCCCCATAATGATATCTATACTACCTAATATCGTCATGATATCAGCCAATTTCATTTTTTTAACTAGCTGAGGAAGAATTTGCAAATTAATAAACCCGGGTGGACGGATTTTCCATCTCCAGGGGAAAAGGCTATCATCTCCTACTAGATAAATCCCTAATTCACCTTTTGGGGCTTCTACTCTTACATAAAGCTCTTGTCTTGACAATTCAAAATTGGGCGAAGGTTTTTTACCAAGAAATTTATACTCAAAATCATTCCATTCAGAATTATTTTCTTTCTTAAAGCGTCGGACTTCTAAATTTTCATAAGGTCCTCCAGGAATTTTTTCTACAGCTTGTTGAATTATTTTGATGGATTCCCTCATTTCACCAATTCGTACTAAATAGCGAGCTAACGAATCCCCTTCTTTTTGCCATTGGACTTTCCAATCAAATTGGTTGTAAGACTCATAAGGATCTACTTTACGAAGATCCCATTGTATTCCAGAAGCTCGTAACATCGGTCCCGATAAGCCCCAATTTACTGCTTCTTCTCCGCTAATAAAACCTACTCCTTCAACTCGCTCTAAAAAAATTGGATTCTGTGTAATAAGTTGTTGATATTCAACAACTCCGCGTAAAAAATAATCACAGAAATCTAAACATTTATCGATCCATCCATAAGGTAGATCGGCGGCTACTCCTCCGATGCGAAAGTAATTGTGCATCATTCGCATACCTGTAGCAGCTTCAAATAGATCATATATTAATTCTCTCTCTCTAAAAATATAGAAAAAAGGAGTCTGTGCGCCGAGATCCGCCATAAAAGGTCCAAGCCATAGCAAGTGAGAAGCTATCCGGCTTAATTCTAACATAATTACCCTAATATAGCTGGCTCTTTGTGGTATTTGAATATTCTCCAAGAATTCTGGTGCATTTACTGTTATTGCTTCTGTAAACATAGTAGCTAAATAATCCCACCTTGTTACATAAGGTAAGTATTGTATAATAGTTCGGTTTTCCGCGATTTTTTCCATTCCTCTGTGTAAATACCCTAA
>NW_028259461.1:6116053-6167900 GCF_056163025.1 Triticum urartu | reverse complement strand
TTATTACTCCTGGAATTATCTATTTATCGGGACAGATAATACCCCATTCTAGGAAGGGCTGAGTTGAGTATTATTAATTTAGAAGATATGCTCACCTTCTTATTTCCCGTCCTTAGTTTAGGAAAGTGGAAAGTTTTTTCCTTTTATTTTAGGAATTTTGGGAACAGAACATTTCAACAAAGGAAGTCTTTCACCGGTCAAACAAGACGTAAGACTTAATCTAAAAGAAATTACTAGATTGAATCTATTTGCATTAAAAAAACCGATCAAAAAAGGGCGAGCGAAGTAAGTGATCGAAAAACTTTGTTCTTTGTTCGTCCTATCTATAAGAGGAGAGCATATGAAAAATGTAACCCATTCTTTCGTTTTTTTAGCTCACTGGCCATCCGCTGGCAGTTTCGGGCTTAATACCGATATTTTAGCAACAAATCTAATAAATCTAACTGTAGTGGTTGGTGTTTTGATTTTTTTTGGAAAGGGAGTGTGTGCGAGTTGTCTATTTCAAGAATAGATTGGATCTATCCGGCTGCACTTTATAATATTTTTTAGTATTTTTCGGATAAATAAGAAAAGGGTGCACGATCTCGACGAATTACTTCTGAATAAATTCAGAAATCATATGGAAGAACCATAGCATTTCGCGACTCATTGGTAAATCAACTTTGATTCTCTATAAACCAAGAATGTGAGACCATTAACACGGTTAAAGCTAAACTGCTTGAAGTCCAGGCAAAAAGAGGTACTCTTTCTACAACTATATTAGTATTAGTACCAATTTAAACGGGAAATAGCTAATGTAAAATTTATCTGATATAGAACACTCATATCGATAAAATGGTTTGAACTATTTACTAGAAAAAAAAGGGGGCACCCTGCCCTTTTTTAACCAATGCCGAATCGACGACCTATGTATAAAAAAGAGAAATTTTTTGGATTTGAAGAAAAAAAAAATAAAAAAGAATTCTATTAATTTTCATTTTCCATTTATTTAGTTAGTTTTTCTTAATGAAATTGAAATTATTAACTAGAGGGCAAATAAAAATAAAGAAACAACTTTGCTGACCATGATATATTTTTATCTAGGCGGAAGAGTCCTCTTAATATTTATCTAGTCTTATATAGGTTTCGGTATATTGAAATATAAACATAAAAAAGAAGATAGAGGATAGGCTCATTACTTAAAAAAAAGATATGGAAATAGCTATAGAAAAAAAAAAAGGAGCGTGAGAGCCAAATGAATCGAAAGATTCATGTTTGGTTCGGGAAGAGATCATAAAAGTTGTAAACTTACAAAATAATCTACTTTCATTAAAAGATTTATTAGATAATCGAAAACAGAGGATCTTGAGTACTATTCGAAATTCAGAAGAATTGCGTAGAGGGACCATTGAGCAACTCGAAAAAGCTCGGATTCGATTACAGAAAGTCGAACTAGAAGCGGATGAGTATCGAATGAATGGATACTCTGAGATAGAACGAGAAAAAGCAAATTTGATTAATGCTACTTCTATTAGTTTGGAACAATTGGAAAAGTCTAAAAACGAAACCCTTTATTTTGAAAAACAAAGGGCAATGAATCAGGTCCGACAGCGGGTTTTCCAACAGGCCGTACAAGGAGCTCTAGGAACTCTGAATAGTTGTTTGAATACCGAGTTACATTTCCGTACGATTCGTGCTAATATTGGCATTCTCGGGTCCCTGGAATGGAAGAAATAATTAAATTAATTAGGCCTTGAACTTCTACTTTCGTTTAGAATTTAGGCATTATTTTTCCCCTTGCTTCCGAAAAAAGAGTCAAGAAACACTAATGGCAACCCTTCGAGTCGACGAAATTCATAAAATTCTCCGCGAACGTATTGAACAATATAATAGGAAAGTAGGGATTGAGAATATAGGTCGCGTAGTTCAAGTGGGGGATGGGATTGCTCGTATTATAGGTCTTGGTGAAATAATGTCAGGTGAATTAGTCGAATTTGCAGAAGGTACTAGGGGTATTGCTCTGAATTTGGAATCCAAAAATGTTGGGATTGTATTAATGGGCGATGGGTTGATGATACAAGAGGGAAGTTTTGTAAAAGCAACAGGAAGAATTGCTCAGATACCCGTGAGTGAGGCTTACTTGGGTCGTGTTGTAAATGCTCTGGCTAAACCTATTGATGGGAAAGGCGAAATTATAGCTTCCGAATCTCGCTTAATTGAATCTCCTGCTCCAAGTATAATTTCCAGGCGTTCCGTATACGAACCTCTTCAAACAGGGCTTATTGCTATCGATTCGATGATCCCTATAGGGCGCGGTCAGCGAGAGTTAATTATTGGGGACAGACAGACTGGCAAAACAGCAGTAGCCACAGATACAATTCTCAATCAAAAAGGGCAAGGTGTAATATGTGTTTATGTAGCTATCGGTCAAAGAGCATCCTCCGTAGCTCAAGTAGTAACTACTTTCCATGAGGAGGGGGCCATGGAATACACTATTGTAGTAGCTGAAATGGCGGATTCACCTGCTACATTACAATACCTCGCTCCTTATACGGGAGCAGCCCTGGCTGAGTATTTTATGTACCGCGAACGGCATACTTTAATAATTTATGATGATCTCTCCAAACAGGCACAAGCTTATCGCCAAATGTCCCTTCTATTAAGAAGACCTCCCGGACGTGAGGCTTATCCAGGGGATGTTTTTTATTTGCATTCACGCCTTTTAGAAAGAGCCGCTAAATTAAATTCTCTTTTAGGCGAAGGAAGTATGACCGCTTTACCAATAGTTGAGACTCAATCTGGAGACGTTTCCGCCTATATTCCTACTAATGTAATCTCCATTACAGATGGACAAATATTCTTATCTGCGGATCTATTCAATGCCGGAATTCGACCCGCTATTAATGTGGGTATTTCTGTTTCCAGAGTAGGATCCGCGGCTCAAATTAAAGCCATGAAACAAGTAGCTGGCAAATCAAAATTGGAACTAGCGCAATTCGCAGAGTTACAAGCCTTTGCACAATTCGCCTCTGCTCTCGATAAAACAAGTCAGAATCAATTGGCAAGGGGTCGACGATTAAGGGAATTGCTTAAACAATCCCAGGCAAATCCTCTCCCAGTGGAAGAGCAGATAGCTACTATTTATACCGGAACAAGAGGATATCTTGATTCGTTAGAAATTGAACAGGTAAATAAATTTCTGGATGAGTTACGTAAACATCTAAAAGATACTAAACCTCAATTCCAAGAAATTATATCTTCTAGCAAGACATTCACCGAGCAAGCGGAAATCCTTTTGAAGGAAGCTATTCAGGAACAGCTGGAACGGTTTTCTCTTCAGTAACAAATAAATTTTGCATGTCTACTCTTGTTAGTAGAATAGGAATCGTTGAGAAAGCTTTTTCATTTGAATCATGCAAAAAAGTTTTCTTTGTTTTTAGTTTAGTATAGTTATTTAAAGAATAGATAGAAATAAGATTGCGTCCAATAGGATTTGAACCTATACCAAAGGTTTAGAAGACCTCTGTCCTATCCATTAGACAATGGACGCTTTTCTTTCATATTTTATTCTTTCTTTTATTTTTTTGCTTCTTCCGAGAAAAAACTGTTAGACCAAAACTCTTTTAGGAAATCAAAAAATCCAGATACAAATGCATGATGTATATATTATATCATGCATATATCATAAAGAAGGAGTATGGAGGCGGTAGTGGGAATCGAACCCGCAACCCCAAGGTTATGAGCCTTATGAGCTACCAAACTGCTCTATACTCTTAAACTAAAGAGGGGTAACTAGTGGATAAAAGAGGGTTGGATACGCCCCTCTACCAATATCTATACAAATAGAATAGTCCATTTATACAGAATGGTAAAGAGGGCTCCTCTATGATTATCAATTCCAGAAATCCATACAAATACGAAAGGGTATTTTATCCTTACCAACTGGATCTTGTTGCACCCGGTAACAAACATTCATAAACCATTTCTCGAAGTACGTGTCCGGATAGCCCAAAATGTCGATAGTTAGCTCTAGGTCTTCCGGTCAAAAAACAACGTCGATGAAGGCGTGTAGGTGCACTATTACGCGGTAGGGATTGCAATTTTTCTCGCATTTTCGTTTTTTCACTCAAACTCAAGGGAGAAACTTTGCTTCTTATCTTTTTTTTTAAAGATTGACGAATCAAATGATATTTCTGTTCTAATTTCTGCCGCTTCTTCTCCCTCTGAATCAAACTTTTTTTTGCCATAATGTGTCGTTGCTATTATTACCAAGTATACGGTTCTAATCCTAGATGGAAAAATAAATAGAAAAAGAAATCTAAAAAGGCAGATCCTCCCTCTCTATCAAGAGTAATGAACTAGGTGCTGATACAGTACAAAAAAACAAACTAAATTAACCAAACTTGCCTGATGTTGAGGCAATCAAGAAAGCTGCATAAGTGAATATATAACCCACGGAAAAGTGAGCTAATCCAACCAATCTTGCTTGCACAATGGAAAGAGCCACGGGCTTATCTCTCCAGCGAATTAAATTAGCTAAAGGTGTGCGTTCATGAGCCCATGCTAAAGTCTCAATTAATTCCTGCCAATACCCCCGCCAGGAAATTAAGAACATAAATCCAGTAGCCCAAACAAGATGTCCAAATAAGAACATCCACGCCCATACCGATAAACTATTCATCCCAAAAGGATTATATCCATTGATAAGTTGTGAAGAGTTTAACCATAGGTAATCTCTTAACCATCCCATCAAATAAGTGGAGGATTCATTAAATTGTGAAACGTTGCCCTGCCATAATGTGATATGTTTCCAATGCCAATAAAAAGTAACCCACCCAATGGTATTTAACATCCAGAAAACTGCCAAATAAAATGCGTCCCAAGCAGAAATATCACAAGTACCGCCGCGCCCTGGGCCGTCACAAGGAAAACTATATCCAAAATCCTTTTTATCTGGCATTAATTTGGAACCGCGTGCATCTAAAGCGCCCTTTACTAAAATCAATGTAGTTGTATGCAAACCTAGAGCAATAGCATGATGAACCAAGAAATCCCCAGGTCCTATTGTTAAGAAAAGCGAATTACTATTCTCATTAACAGCATTCAACCATCCGGGCAACCATAGGCTTCGACCCGCATTGAAAGCGGGGCCATTCGTTGAAGATAAGAGTATATCGAACCCATATGTCGTCTTGCCATGAGCAGATTGTATCCATTGGGCAAATATAGGTTCGATCAAGATTTGCTTTTCTGGAGTACCAAAAGCAAGCATGACGTCGTTATGAACATAAAGGCCCAAGGTATGGAATCCTAGAAAGAGGCTAGCCCAACTTAAATGAGATATGATAGCTTCTTTATGGTCTAACATTCTTGCCAATACATTATCCTCATTCTGTTCCGGATTGTAATCCCTAATGAAAAAAATAGCTCCATGAGCAAAAGCCCCTGTCATGATGAACCCTGCAATATATTGGTGATGAGTATATAAAGCAGCTTGAGTAGTAAAGTCTTGTGCTATGAATGCATAAGGAGGTAAAGAGTACATATGTTGAGCTACTAAGGAAGTAATAACCCCTAAAGAAGCTAGAGCAAGACCTAACTGAAAATGAATCGAATTGTTGATTGTGTCATAAAGGCCCTTATGCCCACGCCCTAATCGACCCCCCGGAGGAGTATGCGCTTCTAAAAGATCTTTAATACTGTGCCCAATTCCGAAGTTAGTTCGATACATGTGACCGGCAATGAGAAAAATAAATGCAATAGCTAAATGATGGTGAGCCATATCGGTCAGCCACAAACTTTGTGTTTGTGGATGGAATCCCCCAAGAAGAGTTAGAATGGCAGTTCCCGCTCCTTGAGCGGTACCAAATAAATGATTACTCGAATCAGGGTTTTGGGCATAAAGATTCCATTGACCCGTCAAAAGGGGTCCCAACCCCTGGGGATAGGGTAATACATCTAAGAAATTATTCCATCGAACGTACTCCCCCCTGGATGCGGGAATAGCAACATGAACTAAATGTCCTGTCCAAGCCAAAGAACTTACCCCGAAAAGTCCTGACAAATGATGATTGAGACGAGATTCCGCGTTTTTGAACCACGAAAGGCTTGGTTTCCATTTGGGTTGTAGATGTAACCAACCCGCTATTAAGGACAGCGTAGAAAGAAATAATAGAAAAAGAGCTCCAGTATAAAGATCCTCATTGGTGCGTAATCCTATTGTATACCACCACTGATAAACTCCAGAATAAGCAATATTCACTGGACCAGCAGCACCTCCTCGAGTAAAGGCTTCCACAGCGGGTTGACCAAAATGAGGATCCCAAATCGCATGAGCAATAGGTCTTACGTGTAAAGGATCCTGTATCCATGATTCAAAATTTCCTTGCCAAGCTACATGAAACAGATTTCCGGACGTCCATAGAAAGATTATTGCTAATTGCCCAAAGTGAGAAGCAAAAATGTTCTGATAAAGACGTTCTTCAGTAATATCATCATGACTTTCGAAATCATGTGCGGTAGCAATACCAAACCAAATACGACGAGTAGTGGGGTCCTGAGCTAAGCCTTGGCTAAACCTGGGAAATCTTAATTCCATAATGCCTTTCAAATCCTCCTAGCCACTATCCTACTGCAATAATTCTCGCTAAGAAGAATGCCCATGTCGTGGCAATTCCACCCAGAAGGTAATGGGTTACTCCTACAGCGCGTCCTTGTATAATGCTCAAGGCTCTAGGCTGAGTAGCAGGAGCAACTTTTAATTTGTTATGAGCCCAAACGATAGATTCAATGAGTTCTTGCCAATAACCACGGCCGCTGAATAAAAACATTAAACTGAAGGCCCAGACAAAATGAGCACCTAAGAAAAAAAGACCATATGCAGATAATGAAGAACCATAAGACTGAATGACTTGCGATGCCTGTGCCCACAAGAAATCTCGAAGCCACCCATTAATCGTAATGGAACTCTGTGCAAAGTTTCCCCCTGTAATATGAGTTACCACCCCTTGATCACTTATAGTACCCCAAACATCCGACTGCATTTTCCAACTGAAATGGAAAATGACTACCGAAATTGCATTGTACATCCAGAATAAACCTAAGAAAACATGATCCCAGGCGGATACTTGACATGTTCCCCCTCGGCCAGGCCCATCGCAAGGAAAGCGAAAACCTAGATTTGCTTTATCGGGTATCAAACGGGAACTCCGAGCAAATAAAACACCTTTCAAAAGTATTAATACAGTCACATGTATGGTAAATGCATGAATGTGATGGACTAAAAAATCTGCGGTTCCTAATGGAATAGGTAACAAAGCCACTTTGCCACCTACTGCTACTAACTCGCCGCCTCCCCACGTTAAGCTAGTACTTGTTGTTGCACCAGGAGCTGTTACGCCAGGCGCAGTAGCATGGATATTTTGTACCCATTGAGCAAAGATAGGTTGTAATTGTATGGCAGTATCCGAAAACATATCTTGTGGACGGCCTAAAGCACTCATGGTATCATTATGAATGTACAAGCCAAAACTGTGAAAACCTAGAAATATACATACCCAGTTAAGGTGGGATATGATTGCATCGCGGTGTCTAAGGACGCGATCTAATAGATCGTTGTATCGAGTAGTTGGATCATAGTCTCTTACCATAAAAATTGCTGCATGTGCAGCAGCACCGACTATTAGAAATCCGCCAATCCACATGTGGTGTGTGAACAAGGAAAGTTGTGTACCATAGTCAGTAGCTAGGTATGGATAGGGAGGCATAGAATACATATGATGAGCTACAACAATGGTTGTAGAGCCTAGCATAGCTAGGTTAAGAGATAATTGAGCATGCCATGACGTTGTTAAGATTTCATAAAGACCCTTATGGCCTTGTCCTGTAAATGGGCCCTTGTGAGCCTCCAAAATATCTTTAAGTCCATGGCCAATACCCCAATTGGTCCTATACATATGACCTGCGATTAGGAAAAGAATAGCAATAGCTAAATGATGGTGCGCAATATCGGTCAGCCAGAGACCACCGGTTACTGGATCTAGTCCTCCGCGAAAAGTCAGAAATTCTGCGTATTTGGACCAATTTAAAGTGAAAAAAGGGGTTGCTCCTTCGGCAAAACTAGGATAAAGTTGAGCCAAAAGGTCCCGATTCAAGATAAATTCATGAGGAAGTGGTATCTCTTTAGGATCCACCCCAGCGTCAAGAAATTGGTTAATTGGTAAAGATACATGAATTTGGTGCCCCGCCCAAGAAAGAGACCCAAGTCCTAATAATCCCGCTAAGTGGTGATTCAACATGGATTCTACATCTTGGAACCAGGCCAATTTGGGAGCGGCTTTGTGATAATGGAACCAACCAGCAAAAAGCATTAACGCTGCAAAAATCAATGCACCAATTGCAGTACAATAGAGTTGTAATTCACTAGTTATTCCAGATGCTCGCCAAAGCTGAAAAAAACCAGAGGTTATTTGGATTCCTCGGAAACCCCCGCCTACATCACCATTCAATATTTCTTGCCCTACTATAGGCCAAACTACCTGAGCACTGGGTCCAATGTGAGTAGGATCACTTAGCCATGCTTCATAATTGGAAAAACGGGCGCCATGAAAGTACATGCCACTCAACCAAAGAAAGATAATGGAAAGTTGCCCGAAATGAGCACTAAAGACTTTTCGAGAAATCTCCTCCAAATCACCAGTATGACTATCGAAATCGTGAGCATCAGCATGTAGGTTCCAGATCCAAGTGGTAGTATCAGGGCCCTTAGCTAGTGTTCTTGAGAAATGGCCGGGTCTGGCCCATTCCTCAAAAGATGTTTTTACAGGATCCCTATCCACAACAATTTTTACTTCTGGTTCCGGCGAACGAATAATCATTAAGTCCTCCTCTTTCCGGACAAGACATACAAAGAGACCCGCCAACTGTCTTTTTAGTGAATCTTTGAAAGATATATATTTTGAAAGATAGATTTTGAAAGATAGATTTTGAAAGATAGATATTGTGATTAGTTCTTTTCTTTACTATCTACCATCCTTCTATTTTTTTTTTAGTTATTCACTGGAGCAATTATATATTGAAGTCAATCCGAGGCAAGTGTTCGGGTCTATTATGACATAAAGATTAGGTGCCTAACGGACATTGTTTATCTTGAAAAACAAATATTTCTCGACGTAAGAAAAAAATCTTTTTTATTTTTAATTTAAGAAACTAGTGTATTTTTTTTGAGGGCATAAGCTCCTATCTATATCTACTTTCCTTGAGCATAATATAGGGTTTTTTATTTGATTCTAAATTCCAAGATAACTCATTAGAATTATTAATAAGATGGTCCTAATATATTAGCAATATTTAGATTGCCCCCTCTTTTTATTCACTTTATTACTTCTATTCTAGACCCTATCCCTATGGTTTATTCTTATGAAATATCATATAAAATAGAAGGTATAAGAAATGGATATAATGAAATTCTTGATTCGATCTTACGACCTAATTTATTTGATTAATGGATCAACAACCAAACCACCCATTTTATGAAAAAGAAGGAGCATGGTCTTATTCAAATTCAAAGCGCTTCGTAATCTTCAACCAGTTCTGTGCTTCAATATAATTTCCCGGAGTAAGCGCTATAGCTTGTTTCCAATATTCAGCAGCTTGATCAAACCAAGCTTCCGCAATTTCCGAATCACCCTGTAGAATGGCCTGTTCTCCTCGGTCGGAATAGGAAGTTCCTTCCCTTAGAACCGTACTTGAGAGTTTCCTACCTCATACGGCTCAGAAATTGCTATCTGAATTTCCCCTATCTTAACTGAATTCGATTTATCAAAAATCGATCCAATTTGTTCTTGGGTTAAGCAGAAGAAATTAATTACCTAAGTTTCAAACCCTAATTTTTATCAATAATCAGTTTGATCTTTTTTCCCACCTTCAGAAGAATGAAGCATAGATAGATATAGAGCCTTCGTTCAAATTTTCTGAGAGGTAACTATCCCGGTTTCATATATGAAATCTCTATAGAATCCTTGAAAAAGACTTTTTTCCATAAGAAAGAAAAAAGAACTTACTATCTTTGGGATCTGATACTACACCGCTGCTTAATCCCTTAGTGGATCGGCTCTATTACATAAGCGGATTCCTAAATTTTGCCCCATATCATGGGATAAGTAAGCAGTTTTTTTTAGTTGTATCGACCCAGTCGCTCACTAATTGATCTTTACGGTGCTTTCTCTATCAATTTGAGAAACTTTATCCATAGAGTAGTAGTATAGGCCATACTTTCTTCGTTTTTTGATTCTCGTGAAGTGTCCTTCCTTCCTACAGCTGATAGGGAAAAATCGTTGTTTTTACGATCCCTATGTAGAAAGCCCTTTTTTTCTAGTATTTACTAGAAAATTTGATCCTCTCTTTTTTTTTTTTCTTTCTATAGTGGAGATAGTCGCACGTAATGACAGATCACGGCCATATTATTAAAAGCTTGCGGTAAGAAGGGGTTTCGTTCTAGTGCCCGGAAATAATATTCCAAAGCCTTTGTATGCTCTCCATTGCTTGTGTGTATAAGGCCTATGTTATAGAGTATATAACTTCGATCATAGGGATCGATTTCTAGTCGCGTAGCTTCATAATAATTTTGCAAAGCTTCCGCATAATTTCCTTCGGATTGAGCCAACATCCGTTACGGTCGTTCATTCTATTCAAAAAATCTCCGTTCCAAAACCGTACATGAGGTTTTCATCTCATACGGCTCCTCCCTTCTGTACATAATAGTACTAAGCGAAATAATCTATAGAATCAAAATAGAATTAGTCCCGTCTCATTATGAACCGAAAGGGGCTGGTATTTTTCCAAGAAATCTCTAGCCAACCTTCCCACAAGAGGTTTTTCTTAACACCAATGAATTCTATTAATGCTAGAGGAAAACGATAGCTCCAATAATTTCTTTGTTCTCAACGCCTCCTATTTAGAGGAATTAGCTACTTCAACGATCTGGTTATAGGGGTATCCAAAGTACAAACCTGATGGTTGTTTGTTATCCCAACCATTCTTCCCAGCCCTGATACCGATCAGGAAAGGGGTAATTTCTAACAAAGTTTTTCTCTTGTTGATTCCTATTTCTAGGTGTAGTGCTTTTCTCCCCTATGCTGCCTACGGATACTAATAGAGTAGGATTGGCCTGTAATCCATACCATACCATATCCTGTAGGTGTAACCTTTCGCTCAATACTCAAATCTACAATTGAAGTATCTGAAGCCGCATCAATCGAGGATACACGACGGAAGGAATTGTTAGTTCGCCTCACCTTCCCGAAGCGTGGGTTTGTTTGCTTTACAAATTTGGTTCTCTCTATGCCAACCCCCCCTCTCTTTTTCGTAAGGACTGAGGTATAGGTAGGGCTAAAAAAAAGCAAAAAAAAGAGTCAAATCGCACCATCTCTATAATAAGTAAATGCCTTTTTTTCTCCTGAGGTTGTCGGAATTATTCGCAATAAAATATTGGCTACAATTGAGGAGGTCTTATCAATGAAATTTCCATTTCCACGGGATCTAGGCATAATTCCCAACCCATTCTATATAGAATTGTTTTCATTCCTTCACAAAATAACATAAAAACAAACACATTCGATTCTTATAATTATAAATAGATTGATCCATATGCTCTACTCTAAATCCATATGCTTTAAATGGATAAGAGAGATATGGATTTTCCGCTCAGCTCAAATTGTATCCTTTTCCTTCTGCTTGGACACGAAGAGATATGAAATATTTGACTAAGACTGGATTTCATTCCACTTTCCTATTTCTGAACAACAACTTATGTTATCAACTATTTCGTGTTTTCAAAGTTATTAATTGTCTCATACCCTATTTTTGATTTCGATAGTATGGTGTAGCGTATCTTATGCAAACGGAATTCTAAGGTTTCTTTATTTTATTATGCAATAAGAAGAATTCTTCCATTTTCTTTTTCTTTAGTTGCGGGAAAACCCAAATTAAAACTTTTATTTTATAGCGAGCGCAATTTCTAGTAAAAAATCCTGTATCCTTCCACTTAGATCAAAAGGAATTTTTCCAATAGAACTATGGAACCCCCGAGTGGTTGCGGTTGTACCTGTACTGCAGGAATAAGAAAACTCGCTATTCACTCAGTTTATTTTCCATAATAAGTTATGTAGGAGAGATGGCCGAGCGGTTCAAGGCGTAGCATTGGAACTGCTATGTAGACTTTTGTTTACCGAGGGTTCGAATCCCTCTCTTTCCGTTTTTCTTAATTCATCAACGTTAAGGATCACAATGTATCAAATCAAATAACAATTTTTTCCAGCAATAATATAATATCTTATATTATCTTATTTTGATTTAATAGAAATTAGAAATTCTCTATAGCAAATTACTGTGGTATGTAAAATACACATAGAGGAAAAAAGAAAAAAGGATCCTAATCCTAGGGTTAATCAATTTTAGCTAGTTGATGGGAAAATACAAATTAATGGTAATGGTCTTAGGGCGATTTAGTTCGGGGAAAGGGGAAGGGGAAGAAAATTCTATGAACCTTTCCTTTTTTTCGTTAAGTTCAAGTCTGACGAGAGTAATATTCTACAACTAACAACTCATTTATTTTGAGACCGACCCCACTTCCTATCTAGGATTTTATTTACTAGTCCCTTTATATTCCAACGTGTCAATCGCCAAATGCTTTGGCAATTTCCCCCGGGTCCGATGAAGCAATATAATTTTGAACCAGACCTTTTGATCTTTGGTTATCTTTCGTAGTAATAATATCTCGGGGTTTGCAACGAAAACTGGTATATTGACTATACGACCATTAACTAAAATATGTCTATGGTTGACTAATTGGCGGGCCCCAGGAATGGTTGAAGCCATACCCAATCGAAAAAGGATATTATCCAAACGCATTTCAAGTAATTGTAGTAAAACCTGGCCTGTTGACCTTTTTGCTTTTCCAGCGATATGTACATATCTAAGTAATTGTCGTTCTGTCAGACCATAATGAAAACGCAATTTCTGTTTTTCTTGAAGACGAATACGATATTGCTCCTTTTTCCCAGAATTGAATTTTTTTTTAAGATTACTTCCGGATTTAGGTGTTTTTCTAGTGAGTCCTGGTAAAGCTCCCAGACGGCGTATTTTTTTTAAACGAGGTCCTCGATAACGGGACATGAAGACTCCTTTTTTTATTTTATTGAAATTTCATTTTACACAATTAATTTCATTGTATTTACATTACAGAATACATCGAAATTAAAACTGAATTAAACTACAGGATAAACAGAGTAAAATCAACTAAAGTACCCCAAAAAATGGAATTTCATCAAAATCTTTTTTTTTTTGTATATATATTATTTATTTTATTGTTTTGTATCTAGCAAAATTGTAAGGTAAAAAACATAAAAGATCCTGGATTCTCCATTTAATTCGGAAAAAAAGAGATTCTTGTTCGTAGAACATCGATAGAGAAAAAAAAGCCGACTATCGGATTTGAACCGATGACCCTCGCATTACAAATGCGATGCTCTAACCTCTGAGCTAAGTGGGCTTACATAACGGAAATAGTGTAACAAATAGAAATAGGTATAGTATAGGAAATCCGTAAAATCTCAGATATTAGTTATTAATCTTAGCTATTAACTAGTTCTAAATTTGAAGTTATACTTATAAAAATAAAAAAATACTAAAACTTCTTAAAGATAAAGTTAGCTTGATATGCTTAACTATAGGATATTAAAAAATAAAATTATAGAATTTATTGGTATTTTCATTCGATCATTATAGACTTTATTATTTGTTAATAATTTGAGGATTAATATTTCACTAAGGGGAACATAGAGTCAGAGTAAATAAAATTGCTAATTCTGATTAGAAAAAAAGAATAAATATCAAGCGTTATAGTATAATTTTGAATACTATAAAAAAGTAAGACGGGAGGTGGGGGAGATAAAAACTTTTGGATATATTGATTCGGATTGAATTGCAAATACATCAAGGATAGAATCAATTCAATTCTGAATTGCAATAAGCAAGCGAGGTCTCTCAAATAGAGTCGAACTGAACTGCTAGACTACGTTGAGTGATGAACTCAATGATTCAAAAAAAAAACTAAGAGATGGATGAAATTACACAAGGAATCCTGGTCTCAAAGAAGAGGGAAATGGGGATATGGCGAAATCGGTAGACGCTACGGACTTGATTGTATTGAGCCTTGGTATGGAAACCTGCTAAGTGGTAACTTCCAAATTCAGAGAAACCCTGGAATTAAAAAAGGGCAATCCTGAGCCAAATCCGTGTTTTGAGAAAACAAGGGGTTCTCGAACTAGAATACAAAGGAAAAGGATAGGTGCAGAGACTCAATGGAAGCTGTTCTAACGAATCGAGTTAATTACGTTGTGTTGTTAGTGGAATTCCTTCTAGTTCTAAATTAGAGAAAGAGGGGTTTTATACCTTATACATTTAATAAACACGTATAGATACTGACATAGCAAACGATTAATCACAGAACTCATATTATATTCTAATTATAATATAGGTTCTTTATCTTTTTTAAAAATGAAATTAGAAATGATAATGATTATGAAATAAAAAACTCATATCATAATTTTTTTTTTTCATTATTGTGAATCCACTCCAATCGAATATTGAATAATCAAATTCTTCAATTAAAATTCAAAGTTTTCGAGATCTTTAAAAAAGTGGATTAATCGGACGAGGACAAAGAGAGAGTCCCATTCTACATGTCAATACTGACAACAATGAAATTTCTAGTAAAAGGAAAATCCGTCGACTTTATAAGTTGTGAGGGTTCAAGTCCCTCTATCCCCAAATCCTCTTTTATTCCCTAACTATACTATATTATTATTATTTATCCTCTTTTTTTTTTTCTTTTTATCAATGCACTTTTTTTTCTTTTTATCAATGCAATGGGTTTAAGATTCATTAGCTTTCTCATTCTACTCTTTCACAAAGGAATGCGAAGAGAACTCAATGGATCTTATCCTATTCATTGAATAGATTTCTTTTTTATTAGAGTATCGGCAAGAAATCTTGGTTATTCACTCTATTTTTAAGTTTTATTTAAGTAAACCATGCACAATGCATAGGACTACCCCCCCCATTTTCAAATTTAAAATTTGAAATACTTTAATTAATTTTTAGTCCTTTTAATTGACATAGATACAAATACTCTACTAGGATGATGCACAAGAAAAGGTCAGGATAGCTCAGTTGGTAGAGCAGAGGACTGAAAATCCTCGTGTCACCAGTTCAAATCTGGTTCCTGGCAGAGAAAAAAAAAAAAAAGATCCACCGAATAGGTATTGATCCAAATACCTCGAGATGGATTGTGATACATATTCATTAATAATATTTATTCATCTAAGTGGATAAATCTATAATATAAATATAGAGGCACTTCTTTTTCTTTTTAAAGAAGTTTTAAAATATATCTTTTCTTTATGATAAAGAAGGGGGTGAGATTCCCCTTTATTTTTTTGCGTTTCTTAATTTTGTATTCCGCTATTCCGACGAATATTTTTTTAGTCTTGCTTATCTTTATCTTATCTTATTTTCCTAGTTGTGCTAAGTAATGTGCGCGGTACAAAGTTCCTGGTAGAGAACTTCTTTGAGTCATCCTATTTTTCTGTTCATATGAAGGAAATTAATATGCGATTTTCAAAATAGGGGAATCCAAATGAAACCCTTTTTTTGCTCAGTCTATCTGGAATGCTTTTGTATAATTAGGAATTAATTATAAATAGGTATTCCGTTTCATCTAGGAAAAGAACCTAAAAATATTCCTTGACTTGAATAAAATCTGGAGTTGTGTTGTATAAGTGAGCATGAATTTCTTATCATTCAATGAGCATCTTGTATTTCATAAAAATTGGGGGTTATATAATCCTTACGTAAGGGCCAGCCTATCCAACTTTCAGGCATTAGGATACGTTTAAGGCGCGGATGATTATCATAAGAGATTCCCACCATATCATAAGATTCGCGTTCTTGAAAATCGGCACTTCTCCAAATCCAGAAGACAGACGGAATTCTAGGATTATCCTTTTGGGCAAAGACTTTTATGCAGACTTCTTCTGGATTATCTATACCATATTGTATTCTCGTAAGATGATACACGCTAGCTAAAGATCCACCGGGTGCTACATCATAAGCACATTGGGAGCGTAAATAATTGTAACCATATACATATAAAATGACAGCAATGGAATCCCAATCCCCTGCTTTTATTTGTAAAGTCTCTATTCCTCGGTGATCAAAGCCCAAAGATCTATGAACCACCTCATGTTTGACTAGCCAATTAGATAACCAACCCTGCTGCATTGTCTTCATCTCTCCCTCTTTGTATAAATATTTCACATTTCGGATGCAAGTTTGAAAGATTGCCCTGCTTTTTATTTTTCTACACAAAAGAGCCCCTCTCCTAATTCACTAATTTGTAGGAAGGTACTGAACTTTTGGATTTGAAAAAAGTTTCAGAAGATATATCTAATGTAGATGGTGATTGATAGAGCAATTCTTGCTCATAAGTTCCTGTATGAGTACTGCGCCTAACATAAAGCTTGTGACTGGTAGTAAAACATCTATTTTTATTTTGAGATAGAGTTTGATCCTCAACTATTTCTCGCGATATCTTCTTACGAAGTTTTGTTAGGGCATCTATAACTGCCTCCGGTTTAGGTGGGCAGCCCGGCAAGTAGACATCCACAGGAATTAACTTATCAACTCCCCGAACAGTACTATAGGAATCCGTACTGAACATTCCCCCTGTAATAGTACAGGCTCCCATAGCAATGACGTATTTTGGTTCAGGCATTTGCTCGTATAATCTCACTAAAGAGGGAGCCATTTTCATTGTTACCGTACCGGCTGTTAAAATTAGGTCTGCTTGCCTAGGACTTGATCTTGGTACCAATCCATAACGATCAAAGTCGAATCGTGAGCCTATTAATGAAGCAAATTCAATGAAACAACAACTGGTACCGTATAGAAGGGGCCATAAACTGGAGAGTCTTGACCAATTCGAAAGATCATTTGGTGTAGTTGAAATAACAGAATTGGAACTTGTTTGGTCAAGTAAGGGAAACTCAATCAAATTCATAACTGTCTCAATAGAATCTTTTCCTTCTTTTTTTTTGTCTAAATATTCAGTTAAGACCATTCCAAGGCTCCTTTTCGCCATGCATAAACTAAACCAACAACTAAGATAAGCACGAAAATCAAAGCTTCGATAAAAACGGATACACCCAATACGTCGAAACTCATTGCCCAAGGGTATAGAAAGACGGTTTCCACATCAAAAACAACAAAAACGAGCGCAAACATATAATAGCGTATTCGGAATTGTACCCAAGCCCCTCCCATGGGTTCTATACCCGATTCATAACTAGAAAGCTTCTCTGGTCCTTCACTAACCGGGGCTAAAAGTCCTGAAATCGAAAATGCCAAAATAGGAATAAGGCTTGCTATTATTAGAAATGTCCAAAAAATATCATATTCGTGAAGCAGAAACATAATGTACTCCCATTAATGTGGAATAGGCGGAACTTAAATTAGTCAATTCAATTCAGCATTGTCAATTTATCCAGAACTTCTCTCTTTTCCTCGGTGAAACAAGAATCTTTTTTGTTCAAACAAAAGCGCTTAGTTTAAGTTTAGCCTTTGTTTCCTCTGTGCTGCATCTTCTTTAAAGATTCATCCAATGGAATCCCAACTCCCTTTCTTTTGGATTTCCATTCTATTTAGATATGGTGTATGTAGATCTAATTCTTATATAAAGAAAACTTTCTCGTTTCACTTTGTCTCGCTTTCTCTAGAATCTCTAGAAAAAAGAATAGCTCTATCCTTTATTTAATATTTAATAATAAAATAATAAGAGACTATTAAATAAAAATGAGAATACTACTAAATTAGAACCTAATTAAGATAGTAGGACTAATCTATGCAGTATAATTAATGAGAAGTAATACTATAAAATAAAAATAAAGAACTCTATTTCAGAACTATGAGACAGAATATTCTGTTTTCTTATTTACTCTTTACTTTATTTTTTCTATTTAAAGTTGATCAATTTACATAATGTATCTATAAACAAAGTAATAAATATACTTAAAACAAAGTAGGAATTCGCAAAATGGATAAAATCATTGCAGTTATTATAGGGAAGTCTAGAGATATCCTATTTGAAGGAGGACGGGATTCAAATCAGGGAAAGGATCCTTTCTTCTATTGATTTGATAGAAATTCGTTTTTCTTTTCCTGTCTGTATGATTTTGATTTTCGATGAATGAGCCTTTGGTAATGCTTTTATCTCTATTCTATGTCGCAGGCGCCTATCCAGTCTATAAACAAATACTAATGAGAAAATGAAAACTATACTAAACTAAAGAAAACATAGGATAGAGATCCTAAAATCTAAAAAAGGGCATATTAGGGCTATACGGATTCGAACCGTAGACCTTCTCGGTAAAACAGATCAAACGGATTATTATCGAAATGATTTGAACTGTTTCAAAGACCCAACATGCATTTTTTTGCATTGGGCTCTTTCATAAACTGATTTAAAGATCAGTTAGTCCACCATAGTTTTTCTTTACGGAAAGATAATGAGATGGCTCCCTGTGCTCTGATTGATTTTTTGTATTATGATCTATCTAGGAGCAATACCAAAGTGTTTCAAAGGAGGATTACCTTGACTTAGGTCTGCCTCCGGTCTAAATTAAATCAACCTAAGTGAAATGGAGTCTCTATCGTTCCACTGCAAGAGTTAACTATGAGACTTCATACACCTTAAAGTTCATAGAACGAAAAGAAGTTTTTTGGAGGCCCTTATCCTCATTACGCCTAGCATTTAGTGGGCTGGATATTTACCTTATCAACTAGCAAATCCATAAGGGTTCTATTTGATTAGGCACCTGAATTGGCACCTGAATCGGACTGAACCGACTGTTTGTCAGGCTACTGTTCTCCTATTCTCTCGAATCTATGAAGTAAGACATTGATTTTGCAATAAGATCGATTATGTTCATTGCATAATAAGCTCCTTTGAAAAGCATTGGCGCACGTGTAAACGAGTTGCTCTACCGAACTGAGCTATAGCCCTTATCAGAGATATCTTAACATATAGATAATTTCTTGTCAAGATGAATATTTTCTAATGCCAGAGGATACCCCTTTGATCTGTATCTGTTTAGTATTTAGTTTAGTATTTAGTATATAACAGACCAATAACAGAGCGGTATTGCTTAGAAAAGGGATTCAATATATAATCGATCGAAGTAATGGGTCTTCCTTTGTGGTGATAAATTGCCTACTTAACTCAGTGGTTAGAGTATTGCTTTCATACGGCGGGAGTCATTGGTTCAAATCCAATAGTAGGTAAGTAGGTAGAAAAATTACTAGATAGCATTGGACTTACTTCGCTTCGCTATCTAATAACTTTTTCTACCCCTCTTCCCTTTTTCTTTGTATCAACTATAAACCACTGGATTGTCTTCAATTGGATGGGGGAATCCAATTGACAGCCTCGATTCGTATCCTAGCTCGTCTGAGAGCGAGCTTCGCTTCAACCAAATCTTTCGTACCCTCAGCTTTACTCAAGTTAGCTTCGGCTATTTCAAGTGCCTTTTGAGCTTCTTCCGGATCAATATCACTACCCAGTTCCGCATCATTTCCTAAAATGATGATCTCATTATTAACTATTCTCGCAAAACCGCTCCACAGAATCGCTGTTAACCATTGGTCGTTGAGGAGGCGTATTCTCAAAGGACCCATATCTACTGCTGTGTTAATGGGGGCGTGGTTTGGTAATACGCCAATTTGGCCACTATTAGTGGATAAAATGATTTCTTTCACTTCACAATCCCAAATAATTCGCTTAGGAGTCAGTACATAAAGATTTAATTTCATTTCTTCGATTTGTTCTCCTCTTCTAAGGTTATAGCTTTCGTGCTAGCTTCATCGATGTTACCCACCAAATAAAAAGCCTGTTCAGGTAGGCCGTCTAATTCTCCGGAAAGGATTAGTTGAAATCCCCTAATAGTTTCCGCAAGAGCAACATACTTTCCTGGAGAACCAGTAAAAACTTCTGCCACAAAGAACGGTTGTGATAAGAAACGCTCAATTTTTCTTGCTCTTGCTACAGTTAAACGATCCTCTTCCGATAATTCATCCAAGCCAAGAATTGCGATAATGTCCTGAAGTTCTTTGTAACGTTGTAAAGTTTCCTTAACTCTTTGCGCAGTTTCATAATGTTCGTTGCCAACGATCCGAGGCTGTAACATAGTCGAGGTTGAATCTAAAGGATCTACTGCTGGATAAATACCCTTGGAAGCTAATCCTCTGGAAAGTACGGTAGTAGCATCCAAATGTGCAAATGTTGTGGCAGGGGCAGGGTCGGTCAAATCGTCTGCAGGTACATAAACTGCTTGAATCGAAGTTATAGATCCCTTTTTAGTAGAAGCAATTCTTTCTTGCAAAGAACCCATTTCTGTACTAAGAGTAGGTTGATAACCCACTGCGGAGGGCATTCTCCCTAATAAAGCGGATACCTCTGATCCTGCTTGAACAAAACGAAAGATATTATCGATAAATAAAAGCACGTCTTGCTTATTAACATCTCGGAAATATTCCGCCATAGTTAGGGCAGTTAAACCAACTCTCATACGAGCTCCCGGTGGTTCATTCATTTGGCCATAGACTAGAGCTACCTTTGATTCCTCAATATTTTTTTCATTAATTACTCCGGATTCCTTCATTTCCATATAAAGATCATTTCCTTACTCCACCGAATACGGATACGCCCCCATGAGCTTTAGCAATGTTATTGATTAATTCCATGATCAGTACTGTTTTACCTACTCCAGCCCCCCCAAATAGTCCTATTTTTCCTCCACGTCGATAAGGAGCTAAAAGATCGACGACCTTAATACCTGTTTCAAAGATGGATAATTTCGTATCTAACTCGATAAAGGCAGGCGCAGATCTATGAATAGGGAACGTTGCACTACGATCTCTACAGGACCCAAATTGTCAACAGGCTCCCCAAGAACGTTGAAAATTCGTCCGAGAGTAGCTCCACCGACCGGAACACTGAGAGGAGCTCCCGTGTCAATCACTTCCATTCCTCTCATCAACCCGTCCGTAGCACTCATAGCTACAGCTCTAACTCGATTATTTCCTAATAATTGTTGTACCTCACAAGTCACATTAATTTGCTTATCGGCAGTGTCTCTACTCTGGACTACCAAAGCGTTATAAATATAAGGTAACTTGCCTGGGGGAAAAGTGACATCCAGCACGGGTCCAATAATTTGATCGATACGACCTGTACTTTTTTCTTCAATTGTGGAAACCCCGGGAGGAGAAGTAGTAGGATTGGTTCTCATAATTATCACATAATTAAAAAAAAGGAATTTGTCGAAATTTTTCTTTTTTTATTGTTGAATAATGCCAAATCAAATCAAAAAAAATCCAAAAGTAAAAAGGAAATGAATTAGTTAATTCAATAAGAGAGAAAAGGGGACCAGGACTTGATTTCGTTGCCCAAGCGAATCCCATTCAATCGTTTACTCATGGAATGAGTCCATTGGAAAGTTCAATCAATCTTTTTTTTTCATATACATTTTGCCTTTTGTGGAGGATCTGTGCCTACTCTACTTTCCTATCTAGGACTTCGATATACAAAAATATATACTACTGTGAAGCATAGATTGCTGTCAACAAAGAATTTTATTAGTATTTAGTTAGGTATTTGCATTCAAAATAAGAAAAGAGAACTATTAAGAACTTGTAAAATAAGGATTAGGAATTAATTTGGGTTGCGCTATATCTATCAAAGAGTATACAATAATTATGGATTTGGTAAATCAAATCCATGGTTTAATAACGAACCGTGTTAACTTACCATAACAACAACTCAATTCCTATCGAATTCCTATATTGGAATTCCTATAGGATAGAACATACACAGGGTGTACGCATTATATATGAATGAAACATATTCATTAACCTAAGCATGCCCTCAATTTTCTTTAATGAGTTGATATTATATTAATTGAATATCCTTTTTGTTTTACGAGATTTTTGCTAAAGTTTCATTTACGCCTAATTAACATCGAGTAGACCCTGTTATTGTGAGAATTCTTAATTCAAGAGTTATAGGGAGGGACTTATGTCACCACAAACAGAAACTAAAGCAGGTGTTGGATTTCAAGCTGGTGTTAAAGATTATAAATTGACTTACTACACCCCAGAGTATGAAACTAAGGATACTGATATCTTGGCAGCATTCCGAGTAAGTCCTCAGCCTGGGGTTCCGCCCGAAGAAGCAGGGGCTGCAGTAGCTGCCGAATCTTCTACTGGTACATGGACAACCTGTTTGGACTGATGGACTTACCAGTCTTGATCGTTACAAAGGACGATGCTATCACATCGAGCCTGTTGCTGGGGAAGACAACCAATGGATCTGTTATGTAGCTTATCCATTAGACCTATTTGAAGAGGGTTCCGTTACTAACATGTTTACTTCCATTGTAGGTAACGTATTTGGTTTCAAAGCCCTACGTGCTCTACGTTTGGAGGATCTACGAATTCCCCCTACTTATTCAAAAACTTTCCAAGGCCCGCCTCATGGTATCCAAGTTGAAAGAGATAAGTTGAACAAGTACGGTCGTCCTTTATTGGGATGTACTATTAAACCAAAATTGGGATTATCCGCAAAAAATTATGGTAGAGCGTGTTATGAGTGTCTACGTGGTGGACTTGATTTTACCAAAGATGATGAAAACGTAAACTCACAACCATTTATGCGCTGGAGAGACCGTTTTGTCTTTTGTGCCGAAGCTATTTATAAATCACAGGCCGAAACCGGTGAAATCAAGGGGCATTACTTGAATGCGACTGCGGGTACATGTGAAGAAATGATTAAGAGAGCTGTATTTGCAAGAGAATTAGGGGTTCCTATTGTAATGCATGACTACTTAACTGGGGGATTCACCGCAAATACTACTTTGGCTCATTATTGCCGCGACAATGGCCTACTTCTTCACATTCACCGTGCAATGCATGCAGTTATTGATAGACAGAAAAATCATGGTATGCATTTCCGTGTATTAGCTAAAGCATTGCGTATGTCTGGGGGAGATCATATCCACTCCGGTACAGTAGTAGGTAAGTTAGAAGGGGAACGCGAAATGACTTTAGGTTTTGTTGATTTATTGCGCGATGATTTTATTGAAAAAGATCGTGCTCGCGGTATCTTTTTCACTCAGGACTGGGTATCCATGCCAGGTGTTATACCGGTAGCTTCAGGTGGTATTCATGTTTGGCATATGCCAGCTCTGACCGAAATCTTTGGGGACGATTCTGTATTACAATTTGGTGGAGGAACTTTAGGACATCCTTGGGGAAATGCACCTGGTGCAGCAGCTAATCGAGTGGCTTTAGAAGCCTGTGTACAAGCTCGTAACGAAGGGCGCGATCTTGCTCGCGAAGGTAATGAAATTATCCGAGCAGCTTGCAAATGGAGTCCTGAACTAGCCGCAGCTTGTGAAGTATGGAAGGCGATCAAATTCGAGTTCGAGCCGGTAGATACTATTGATTAACTAGATAAAACTAAAGATAAAGAAGGTATAAATAAAAAAGAAACGAAATAAAAAGAGAAAAAAATCAGTTATGAAATGCAGTAATTCTTCTTTATTCTTCTAATTGATTGCAATTAAACTCGGCTCAATCTTTTTTAGAAAAAAAAGATTGAGCCGAATAAAAATAGATCATGATATGATCATGAGACTTGACAAATTGAGATTCGTCTATTCTATATATCTAGAATATATATATTAAGGTATAATACAATAAAGAAATACAAATAAAATAATAAAATAATAAAATATAGTATTATCATATGATAATGATAATGGAATCAAATACGCAGTATTTACAGAAAAAAGTCTTCGTTTTATTGGGAAAGAATCAATATACTTTTAATGTCGAATCGGGATTCACTAAGACAGAAATAAAGCATTGGGTCGAACTCTTCTTTGGTGTTAAGGTGGTAGCTGTGAATAGCCATCGACTACCTGGAAAAGGTAGAAGAATAGGACCTATTCTGGGCCATACAATGCATTACAGACGTATGATCATTACCCTTCAACCGGGTTATTCTATTCCACTTCTAGATAGAGAAAAAAACTACAAGGAGAATGAATGAAAAAAGACATAGTTTGGAAGTTAGACCTTTTTATAGGACTCTCTTTCAATTTCAAAAAAAGAGGACGTTTGAAACTTTTAACAGGCGTAATCGTGAGTCAACAAGTGACTCGAACTGTGTGTAAAAAAAGAAGCATTTTTTTTTTTTTCAAAATGCTAGAACTAGATAAGGAAGTTTTCTATAACCTTGAGAAAAAGGATAAAAGGTAGTTTTTTTTTAGTTTATGACTCCGATCAAGAGCGAGAAATCCTTGATTTGGGATTGGACATAGAACCTGGACCCATCGTAGAGACGTTTAGTTCAAAAGAAAGGATCGTATCCTGATGGTAAGAATTATACTTTCGTGGAAATACAGCGCTATAGACTTCAATGCGGTAGAGTAGACGTTTTGTTTCTAATTTTTCTGGACCAAACCTCCGCTCCGACCCAACGATACAATGAATTTTTTCTGTTCATATTCATAAATAAAAAAGATTCGGAATCGCAATGCTACTATATGCGTCCAGAGGAGTATTTGGAATAATATTCTTCTATAATCCATTATTGCGGGGGGTCTTACTAACAGGGCTTCGCTGCACGGGACAGGTCTTCGTCGAAAAGCTAACTCCACCCGGCATTTTCATACCCTTTCTTTGGGTGGTATATCGCCTTTTAAAGTCTAAGAGGGTAGTAGGGGATCTATAGTAGGTAAGATAATTTGCCCTTTGATTTTGATTGAATATACTATTTTTCCGCCTTTACCACGCATTATTGTATGCGCTTCTAGAGAAGTATGTATGCAGGAAGTAAATTCTAAACCGCTTTCTTTTGAATCCAATTTCAAATTAGATTAGAAAGATAGAAAGGCCATGAGGATGGGAAAATCAAAATAAAATCTTTTTAATTAGTTCTCCTTTTTTGGAATTTTCTTATTATCCTTTCATTTTTTTTACAGAATATTTTTCAAACTAAAAATAAAAAATACAATACAATAGTCAATATTCCTTATAATAGATATACTTAATTATATCATAAGAATCTTAAGATATTTTTCGACTAGATAGAAATAGTAAATTTGAATTGAGACACCTATTCCATGACGGATTTAAACTTACCTTCTATTTTCGTGCCTTTAGTAGGCTTAGTATTTCCGGCAATTGCAATGACTTCTTTATTTCTTTATGTGCAAAAAAATAAGATTGTCTAGTATTTTTTAGTGTAAGTAATATAATATGGTAGGGTATGTGGCTTTTTCTACACACACTTTCTACACACAAATGAAAAACGGTTATGGATGCGGATATAGGCTACGAGCATAAATGCATGAATATGCAGAGCCAGGTATAGCGAGTTTTATTTTATTTATTTTAATTGAATGCAACGAATATTTTTGAATAGAAAGTCAATGTATCTAACCTATTATTTCACAGGAGTACTAGTTGCTGAAGGCGATTTCAGAATCAAAAAAAGTAAAGTCAAAATTATTTAGCTTTATTCTCTCAATTTCAATCGACCGCTGCTGGATTTAGTATATCTAATATGAATTGGCGATCAGAACACATATGGGTAGAACTTCTAAAAGGTTCTCGAAAAAGGGGTAATTTTTTCTGGGCCTGTATTCTTTTTCTAGGTTCACTAGGATTCTTATCGGTTGGGATTTCCAGTTATCTTGGTAAGAATATTATATCTATACTTCCATCTCAAGAAATTCTTTTTTTTCCGCAGGGGGTCGTGATGTCTTTCTACGGAATCGCAGGCCCTATTCATTAGCTCCTACTTGTGGTGTACTATTTTGTGGAATGTAGGTAGTGGTTTATGACCGATTCGATAGAAAAGAGGGAATAGTGTGCATTTTTCGTTGGGGATTCCCTGGAATAAAACGTCGCGTCTTCCTTCGATTCCTTATGCGGGATATCCAATCAATTAGAATTCAGGTTAAAGAGGGTCTTTATCCTCGTCGTATTCTTTATATGGAAATCCGGGGCCAGGGGATCATTCCCTTGACTCGTACTGATGATAAATTTTTTTACTCCACGAGAAATTGAACAAAAAGCTGCCGAATTGGCCTATTTCTTGCGCGTACCAATTGAAGTATTTTGAGGTATCTTTTTTGAACTGAGTTGAATGAAGAAAAGAAGAATTGGAAGAAGAAAAGTTTTCTCAACACAGGGAGGAAGTCCCTTCTAAATTGGATTTGTTATTGTAAGGGGATTTTTAAGTATTTTATCTAAAGGAAGGAACAAACGAGGATAAGAGAAATTTGCTTTTAATTTTTTTTTATCCAAGTTAGATATATCGCATACTATTCTTCCTTTTTCATCCGAAAGGGCTTTTTTTTTATTCTATTTCACTATTTCATTCCATCTAGATCTAAGAAAGAACCCAATGCACTGAAATTCCACTAATAACTAATATACAAAAAAGAAGAATAGATACAGGGTATCAAACCTATAGAGTTTTTGCTTCAAAGAAATAGAAATATCATGAAATAGAAATATCATCATATAGAGTCAGGGAATGGAATAGAGTCAGCGAATGAAGCATATTCATTAACAACTCCATTTACAGATCAAAAATGAAAAAAAAGAAAGCATTGCCTTCTTTACTATATCTTGTATTTATCGTACTTTTGCCTTGGGGGGTCTCTTCCTCATTTAACAAATGTCTGGAACTTTGGATTAAGAATTGGTGGAATACCAGGCAATCCGAAACTCTCTTAACTGATATTCAAGAGAAAAGGATTCTAGAAAGATTCATAGAATTAGAAGAACTTTCTCTCTTGGACGAGATGATAAAAGGGAAACTAAAGACACATGTACAAAAACCTCCTACAGGAATACACAAGGAAATAATACAATGGGTCAAAATAAATAATGAGGATCATCTCCATACCATTTTGCATTTCTCGACAAATATAATCTGTTTGGCTATTCTAAGTGGTTCTTTTTTTCTGGGTAAAGAGGAACTTGTCATTTTGAATTCTTGGGTTCAGGAATTCTTCTATAATTTAAATGACTCAATAAAAGCTTTTTTTATTCTTTTAGTTACTGATTTTTTTGTTGGATTTCACTCCACCCGTGGGTTGGGAACTAGTAATTCGTTGGGTCTACAACGATTTTGGATGGGCTCCTAACGAGCTTATTTTCACTATTTTTGTTTGTAGTTTTCCAGTAATTCTAGATACATGTTTGAAATTTTGGGTCTTTTTTTGTTTAAATCGTCTATCTCCTTCGCTTGTAGTCATTTATCATTCAATTAGTGAAGCATAAATTCATTTGATCTCCCGATATTAATATTAATCAAATTAGCAAGCATCTTGTTTTTAGAAAGAAAGCCCTTTTCCATTTTAGCAAAATTCTTTCTATTTATACCTACTTTAAGGTATTCATCATTGCAGTACAACTGTTGCAGTAGAATGACAACAGATTCGTGTATAGGGAACTAGATTAGCTTAGCTACCTATCTAATTTATTGTAGAAATTCTGGGATCTGCGATTGGACATGGAAAATAGAAATACTTTTTCTTGGGTAAAGGAACAGATAACTCGATCGATTTCTGTATCGATCATGATATACGTAATAACTCGGACATCTATTTCAAATGCATATCCCATTTTTGCGCAGCAGGGTTATGAAAACCCACGAGAAGCAACTGGACGAATTGTATGTGCCAATTGCCATTCTAGCTAGCAAGCCCGTCGATATTGAAGTTCCCCAAGCTGTGCTTCCCGATACTGTATTTGAAGCAGTTCTTCGAATTCCTTATGATATGCAATTGAAACAAGTTCTTGCTAATGGAAAAAAGGGAGGGTTGAATGTAGGTGCTGTTCTTATTTTGCCGAGGGATTCGAATTAGCGCCGCCCGATCGTATTTCCCCTGAGTTAAAAGAAAAGATAGGAAATCTTGCTTTTCAGAGTTATCGTCCCGATAAAAAAAACATTCTTGTGATAGGCCCTGTTCCCGGTAAGAAATATAGTGAAATTGTCTTTCCCATTCTTTCCCCTGATCCTGCTACGAAGAAAGATGCTCATTTCTTAAAATATCCCATATATGTAGGGGGAAACACGAGGAAGAGGACAGATCTATCCTGATGGTAGCAAGAGTAACAATACAGTCTATAATGCTACGTCAAACAGGTATAGTAAGAAAAATACTACGTAAAGAAAAGGGGGGGTATGAAATATCCATAGTTGATGCATCAGATGGACGCCAAAGTGATTGATATTATACCTCCCGGACCAGAACTTCTTGTTTCAGAGGGGGAATCCATCAAGCTTGATCAACCATAACAAGCAATCCTAATGTGGGAGGTTTTGGTCAGGGGGACGCAGAAATCGTGCTTCAGGATCCATTACGTGTCCAAGGCCTTTTGTTCTTCTTCGCATCCGTTATTTTGGCACAAGTTTTTTTGGTTCTCAAAAAGAAACAGTTTGAAAAGGTTCAATTGTACGAATGAATTTCTAGGTCCCCGGGATTTCTTACCATCAAGTTGGTAAAAAGCCTCGATTTATTGGCAATTGCTAGAATTATCTATGATCTATTTTGGAAATCCTTTTTTTGTTTAGACTGCTTTTTGTTTATGAGATGTCTGGAATTCCTTATTTATATCCCATGCAAAAGAAGAGAATCCAAGGCAAAGGCGAGAACAATCAAATTAAAATTTCTTCTTTTTTCGGAGGGATTGCAGGTCTTCTTAATCGTCTATTCGGCACAAGAAAAAGCCTTTTTCTTGTGCCGATTCTTCTTGTATCAAAATAAGAATCCTTTTTCTTCCTAATTCGTCAAAGATTACTATTTCTTCTTTATTCGGGTCTGTCTCTTGGACCTCTTTTTCTTTGGCTTAGGTTTAGCCGAGGTAGTGGACAAACAGAGGGGAAGAAAATATGGCGGGGGAAAAATTTCTTGTGATTGTGAGCAAATTGCTTGGCTTGTTTAATTAAGTTCAACTTCAAATTTACAGAAATTTTGCAAAAAAAAAGTAAACTCTTCCATTGAAGGTTTTTTTATTTTTAGGCTAGTTGAATAGTTTTGGATTAAGGTTTTATTAGTTTATTACTCGAAACTAAATCAAGGATTTTCAGGATACTTCCTTCGTGGAATAAGATATTGGATCCTCGAGTGATCTCTTTTTCTTGTTGCTTCATAAGAGTGAATCGAATAGATTCAATTCGCGTTATAAGAGTAAAAATAAAATTCCGCGGGTCCTTTCCGCTCTAATCAGATAAAGGGGGGTAAGGACCCGCTAAGCTCCTACTTTTTCATGTTTACAATCTGGTCCCTCCGATTACTATAGAGATGAACCCAATCCAGAATATGAACCATAAAAGAAAACACCTACTAAACCAATCACAGCAATACCAGCTACAGTACCTATCAGCCAAAGAGGAATTCTTCCAGTAGTATCGGCCATTTTCCCCTACTTTCCTCCACATTTTATCAATTGGTCATGCTAGAGACAAAAACAGTCATGGGTAGTTATAAGGATGGTATCCTTCCAAATGGGATAAGAGAATTCTTATTAGTCTCTTTCTTTCTCTCAATTGAAGAAGTAATTGGAAAATAAAACAGCAAGTACAAAAATGAGTAATAAACCCCAGTATAGACTGGTACGATTCATTCAACATTTTGTTCATTCGGGTTTGATTGTGTCATAGTTCTATAGTTGGAATTTGTTTTATCGTTGGATGAACTGCATTGCTGATATTGATCCCAAGAAAAAAACAGTAGGTACAGCTAGTCCGTGAATAGCCAGCCATCGCACTGTAAAAATAGGATAGGTTCGATCTATGGTCATTGAGGGCCTCCTAAAAGGATCTACTAAATTCATCGAGTTGTTCTAAAGAATCAAAACGGTCGTTATTAACGGAATTCCTTGTCGGCTTTCCGTGAAATACTCGTTTGGCCTAGGACTTTCCAAACACGTCATAAGCTAAACCCGTACTGACAAATAACCAACCCGCAATGAATAGGAAGGTATAGTAATGCTATGAATAACCCAGTATCGAATACTGGTAATAATATCAGCAAAAGAACGTTCTCCCGTGCTTCCAGACATGCTGAACTCCCAAAATTTTTGTACATTCAAAAAAGGAATTGATTCCGTAAAAGATGGGATCGACCAGTAAATAGAAAATTACTGATATTTCATCCTTGTGAGATTGTCAATTTTGTACCAAAGGTGTATTTTGAGTATACCGAATTAGTATAGCTATCCTTCCTATGGCACAGCAATCTGGTTTTGCCTGGTTCCGAAACATAATTACTTTTTTATTTTTTTTTTGTCTATAGGTAAGCTATATGTTATTCAAGGCATCAATAGAAAACCCCATTTTTGTAGGTTCTACTTACTTTTCATTGGCTTCGGAATAATAGAGTAATTCGGAATAGCAGCCAAAATCTTGGGAAAATCTAAGTTAATGATCAATAGGTTTGGATAAATAAATTTAGGAAGGATATTCTCATACTGACACAATACAAGGACAAGTATATGTGAAATCTATCCTTTCATAATTCGTAATTCATCCTTGTATTGTTTGTTGGATTAGGTCTAACTTTCTTGACCAAACTGCGAGCGCGGAACTTTACGAGATGAAATAGGGAAAGACAGAAGATAGAATAGAACTTAAAAGGATAATTGAAGTGACTCGTCTTCGAATCTACTTTGGTTGGAGTTCGAAAAAGGAATAAAAATAAAGTAAATTCAAGGAAGAGCTTTTCTTTTTTTTTTTTTTTTTAACAGCCCCTTGGCAGGTCGTGGAATGCTTTTGTTCTCCTCTTATTCCATATGGAATACAATCAGTTAAAATAAGAAGGAATAGGGGAATATTCGATCGTTCCTCCAAAAAGAGGGTCCTATTGAAAAAGAAATTATCCAAAATAGAAAGAAGTTTTTTTTTTCAAATTCAATTGTTTATTTATCTCTTATTCAAAAATTTCCCTGAAAATTGAATTTCTTTTTTTCATTCAATGGGGTTAGATGATCTAGTTCTTAATATTATTACTTTACTCAATTGACAAATTCCACAACAAATCTCTTGATTCGGAATTAGGGACTCATGTATCATCTGATGAATCCACTTTCTTTTACACTTCTGTATCTTACTCTATCTTGTTTTTTAGTATTATCTAAAATAACTGATGAATTATGAATTTTCCATAACTTAGGTAAATGCTTTACCAACATATGTAGTGTAGTAAAAAAAAATAAATGGAATTTAACTCTTTCATGCTTACTTTAACTAGTTATTTGGTTTTCCTACTGGCTGCTTTAACTATAACCCCAGCTCTATTTATTGGCTTGAAACAAGATACGCCTTATTTGAATTGACTGAATAATTATAATTCAGAAAAGAAAAATCTTTCTTTGGGATTCCTGGCATTCTACGACTCTTTTCCAGACTAATTAGGAATTCTTTTCTTGGTCATTGAGATTCGTGGATAATTTAGAGTACTATTTAGGGATAGATCGTACCTCTTTTTTTATCCCCTCGAACAAATCGAAATGATTGAAGTTTTTCTATTTGGAATCGTCTTAGGCCTAATTCCTATTACTTTAGCGGGATTATTCGTGACTGCGTATTTGCAATACAGGCGTGGGATCAGTTGGATCTTTGATTGAGTCATTTTTTTTTTTTTGATTGACCTCCTCCAGACCAGAGAGGAGGTCAAATTGAAATTGGAGTTACAATTCAATTTTGTTAAGTTATTTTACTCTGCTTCGACATAAAATAGATGGAATCACGCTCTGTAGGATTTGAACCTACGACATCGGGTTTTTGGAGACCCGCGTTCTACCGAACTGAACTAAGAGCGCTTTCATTCATTCAAAAAGAAAATCTTTTTCTATTCCTAATGTATCTCACGTACGTATAGTCTCCACAAATTCAAGTTATACCCACTTTACTTTAATTGATCTCGTCGCTACTGCCTATAAAGAAGAAAGAAGTAATAGGTAGGGATGACAGGATTTGAAACTGTGACATTTTGTACCCAAAACAAACGCGCTACCAAGCTGCGCTACATTCCCTTTTCCAAATTAAATTGTTGTACAATGCCATTGTACACAATTCCTGTCTTCTTTTCCACATCATAATTTTCTTCTCTTTCTTTCTCTCTATCTATATATAGAACCCTCGTGTCATTTCTTCTTTTTGGTCTCATATAATTAAGGAATTATATACATATAAAATCCAATATAATTTCGCCTATAAAAGAAGGATTACTTTTCCTTGGTAATATATAGGAAGAAGGGGTCATCTTTTTCTTTTTTAGGGATAGGAAAATTTCGTCGATATGGTTCATTTTATATATAGCATAACAATCTTGGGCAAGAGTTTATGAATCATATATGTATTCCAACAAGGAAGGAGGATTTTCAATGCGGGATATAAAAACATATCTCTCTGTAGCACCCGTGCTAAGTACTCTATGGTTTGGTGCTTTAGCAGGTTTATTGATAGAAATTAATCGTTTATTCCCAGATGCTTTGTCATTCCCTTTTTTTTAATTCTAGTTATTGCTATGGGAGGGATAGATTTCTTCGTGATATGACAAAATTTGATCCTTTTCAATCTTTTTTTAGTATCGGAAGAAAAAGAAGAAAAGATGGATTGGGTTGAACCTCAGAGTCATTAAAAATTTGGTAAACCCCATTTTTGAAATAGAAAATTCAATTTAAAGGGGTACCCAAGCTAAATAAGGCCTCAGAAATCAGAGCATAGAAAAGGCGGGGCTGGCTAATTAAATGAAAGGATTTCGAACCAAAATCTTTGCTAATTCGACAAGGATTGTATTCTTTAATTATTTCTCTATTTTTTATTACTTAATTAAAGAATAAAAAAAAATTATTCTAATGAATTTTATTCTTCTTCTTCGGATTCAAAATAGAAGAATAAAAGAATAAGTAGAAGAATTAAGTTAAGTCAATCCAAAAAGAAAAGGAGGTTCATGGCCAAGGGAAAAGATGTTAGAATCAGAGTTATTTTGGAATGCATCAGTTGTGTTCGAAAAGGTGCCAATGAGGAATCGACGGGGATTTCTAGATATAGTACTCAAAAGAATCGCCACAATACACCCGGACAATTAGAATTCAAAAAAATTTTGTCGTTATTGTCGCAAGCATACGACTCATCACGAAATAAAGAAATAGGAACATCGTGTGTTTGATCTTTCCAAACAACAGAAAGAGTAAGAACTTCATATTTAATATATAAAGAAAACTAGTATAGAATACAAAATACAAATCAACTCATCTGATTTCCGGTAGATATTATTTCATATGTATAGAGGGTATTCATATACTATAATATGAATCAAATAAGATATGGATCAAAGAAAAACTACTTCTTCTGGATCCTAAATTAATAAAATAAAGAAGTGAATTTCAAATTTTCAAATTTTAAATAAGGAATAAATCATGTATACATCTAAACAACCTTTTCTTAAATCTAAGCAACCCTTTAGTAAATCCAAGCAAACTTTTAATAAATCCAAGCAACCCTTTCGTAAATCCAAGCAAACTTTTCGTAAATTCAAGCAACCTTTTCGTAAATCTAAACAACCTTTTCGTAGGCGTCCCCGGATTGGCCCGGGAGATCGAATTGATTATAGAAACATGAGTTTAATTAATAGATTTATTAGTGAACAAGGAAAAATATTATCGAGACGAATAAATAGATTAACCTTGAAACAACAACGATTAATTACTCTTGCTATAAAACAGGGCTCGTATTTTATCTTTCTTAACCGTTTCGTAACTATGAGAACGAAAAGCAATTTCAAGCCCAGTCAATTTCAATAATTACAGGTTCTAGACCCAGAAAAAATAGACATATTCCTCAATTAACGCAAAAGTACAATTCCAATCGAAACTTAAGAAACAACAACCAAAATTTAAGAAACAACAACCGAACTTAAGTTCCGATTGTTGATGTTTTATTCGAATTCGAAAGGGCCAGACCTATATATATTATAAAGAAAGTAATCCAGCTCGTTGATTCCTACCACTTAATCTTAATTTATTGTTTCTTCCCGGAGTTCCCTCTCCGGGAATTCATCTTTTATTATTCCAGTATATTACTTTATTTATACCTTTAATTGATGATCTTTATTTTATTGGAAATCGTGTAAAGATTATTTGGATTTGATACAGCTACTTGTGCAAGCATTTTACGATTAAGAATCAATTTCTTCTTGTACAGGTTGTGTATTAATTTACTATAACTATCGAATACTTTATATACCCGCGTTGCTGCGTTTATCCGAGTGATCCACAAACGACGAAAATCCCTCTTTTGCCTACCTCTATCTCGATGAGAGGAAACAAAAGCTCTTTTTACCTGTTGGGTAATCATTCGATTAAGTCTTAAATGAGCCCCTCTAAAGTTTGAGGCAAATGAACGCATTTTGTTCGTCGTCTCCGGGCTATATATCCTCGCGGAACTCTGGTCATTGAATCAAATTAACCTTAATGAATAACTAATGATTTCTCTTCTTTTAGCCACCCTTTTTCTCATTAATAACAAAACTAATTATTCCGATATATAAAATATTAATTCCAATGGCTTTTGCTATAGTAACCTTCCCAACCACGATTTTTTATTCCACTCCGTTCAGTTATTTCTATACGAAATAACAAATTCATTCTAATAATACTAAAAAAAATAGTGGGTTCCATCGTTTCTATGGTTCCCTTTTAAAACGGTGAGGCCCTCTCTATACACCGGGAGCCCATACACCGGAGCCCTTTCTTTCATCAAAAGGTATTGCGAACTTGTATAGTCCACATTCTTTGGCTCTACCTATCCATTATAGAGTAAATAGCTCTTTTCACAATAAGAGTTATCCATACAGTGACGGTATTTAATTATGAAAGTTGGCTAAGTAGCTGACCCTGTTAGTCCGTTCTTTTAAGATAAAGGAGCATAAGCCTTTTTCTTTTTATTACTATTTCCTCCGCTTAATGGATAACCATTTGCTACCAATGGGAGAATTGCTTCTTATTTCCAATTTAGATAATTGGATTTGCACCAAAGGAAACCATAAATTCCATATACCATAGAAATCTAGGATAGAGAAGCTATATCCTATTCATTGGTACTAATCATGGATACTTCAATTTTTTTTATATTTGTTTGAAGTCATGATCTGAACGAGTCGCACATACACCCTAGCACATGTTCCTCGACGCTGAGGGCATCCTTTAAGCGCGGCCGTTTTTCGAGCATTTCGTATTGGCTGTCTTGCGTTTCTAATAAGTTGTTTAACCGTCGGCATGTTGTATGTATATAGAAAAAAATGGATTGGTTTAGATCCATCTTAACCTGATGATTGCTCATCATGAAGTCTTTCTATTTTCTATTAAATCGAGGAAAACACGAATTTAGCTGTGAAATAACTTTACAAGAAATCCGGACACTACCAATCCTTAAACATTTCTGGAAACCACACTGGATCAGTATCGCAGTGCTTGTCAATCATTTCATCCCCTACAATATCGACAAGTCCATAAGCTTTGGCTTCGTCTGCTGACATAAAAACATCCCTTTCCATGTCTTCGGATACAACCCAAAAAGGCTTGCCTGTTCTTACTGCATAAACCCTTGTGATCATTTCGCGAACTTTGTGTAACTCTTCTACTTCTAGTAAAAATTCTGGTGTCCTTGCCCGATAATAAGCACTAGCAGGTTGGTGAAGCATAATCCTCGCGTGAGGGAATGCTATACGCTTGGTGGGTTCTCCTCCAAGCAGAATGAAGGACGCCATGGAGGCGGCTATTCCGAGGCATATTGTATATATATCTGGTGTCACCGTTTGCATCGTATCAAAAATAGCCATTCCTGAGATTAGCCACCCGCCTGGGGAGTTTATAAACAAAAAAATATCACTAATTCCATCTTCTATACTCAGATATACCATGAGACCTGTAATATGATTCGTGATCTCGCAACGAATCTCTTGACCTAAAAAAAGTGTCCTTTCTCGATACATAACATTGTATAAGTCAACCCAAGTCGCTTCTTCATCTCCAGGAATCCGGTAAGGTACTTTTGGAACACCAATGGGCATATTAGATTAATATTATTAAATTTAAGTAAGAAAACCACACTTTAATATGGAAACGTAAGAATGGAACAGAAAGAAAGAATCCGCAGTTTATTGTCTTAATTTTTATTCTTATTCTATATGAATATTATAGATTCTATTAATACGTAGATTGAAAGGTTATACATATAAGGAATGTAAGACAGATTGAATAAAGAAAAGGGAATGGGTGATTTGAATGCTAAACAAAGAGGGGTAGCGATCTATTCTTCGTTTTTTCCAAATTGGCCAAGTTACCCATTGCATATTGGCACTTATCGAGTATAGAATAGATCTGCTTCTCTTTCTTCTTATGAACAGAATTGGCTTCTTATTTTTAATGGAATGAAATAAATATTCGCGCTTTCTGACACAGAATCCCCTAGAAGGGTTAGGTACATAGGATATGGATAGTCTTTTTCAATGCGATAAAATAAAGCGACATCGTGTCTATTTTTCTTTGCTAAAGGGGTATTTCCATGGGTTTGCCTTGGTATCGTGTTCATACTGTCGTATTGAATGATCCGGGTCGATTGCTTGCGGTGCATATAATGCACACAGCTCTAGTTTCTGGTTGGGCTGGCTCAATGGCTTTATACGAATTAGCAGTTTTTGATCCCTCTGATCCTGTTCTGGATCCAATGTGGAGACAAGGTATGTTCGTAATTCCCTTCATGACTCGTTTAGGAATAACGGATTCGTGGGGTGGTTGGAGTATTTCAGGAGGAACTGTAACAAATCCGGGTATTTGGAGTTATGAAGGTGTGGCAGGTACGCATATTGTGTTTTCTGGCTTGTGTTTCTTGGCAGCGATCTGGCATTGGGTATATTGGGACCTAGAAATATTCTCTGATGAGCGGACGGGAAAACCCTCTTTGGATTTGCCCAAGATCTTTGGAATTCATTTATTTCTTGCAGGGGTGGCTTGCTTTGGCTTTGGGGCATTTCATGTAACGGGTTTGTATGGTCCTGGGATATGGGTATCCGATCCTTATGGACTAACTGGAAAAGTACAAGCTGTAAATCCAGCGTGGGGTGCAGAAGGTTTTGATCCTTTTGTTCCGGGGGGAATAGCTTCTCATCATATTGCTGCGGGTACATTGGGTATATTAGCGGGCTTATTCCATCTTAGTGTCCGTCCGCCTCAACGTCTATATAAAGGATTACGTATGGGCAATATTGAAACTGTACTTTCCAGTAGTATCGCTGCTGTTTTTTTTGCAGCTTTCGTAGTTGCTGGAACTATGTGGTATGGGTCAGCAACGACCCCAATCGAATTATTTGGGCCTACTCGTTATCAGTGGGATCAGGGATACTTTCAGCAAGAAATATATCGAAGAGTTAGCAATGGTTTAGCCGAAAATCTTAGTTTATCAGAAGCTTGGTCTAAAATTCCCGAAAAATTAGCCTTTTATGATTATATTGGTAATAATCCGGCAAAAGGGGGATTATTCAGAGCAGGCTCAATGGACAATGGGGATGGAATAGCTGTTGGATGGTTAGGACATCCCGTCTTTAGAGATAAAGAAGGACGTGAGCTTTTTGTACGCCGTATGCCTACTTTTTTTGAAACATTTCCGGTTGTTTTGGTAGATGAGGAGGGAATTGTTAGAGCAGACGTTCCTTTTAGAAGAGCAGAATCCAAATATAGTGTTGAACAAGTAGGTGTAACGGTGGAGTTCTATGGTGGCGAACTTAATGGAGTAAGTTATTCTGATCCTGCTACTGTAAAAAAATATGCGAGGCGTTCTCAATTAGGGGAAATTTTTGAATTAGACCGGGCTACTTTGAAATCTGATGGTGTTTTTCGCAGCAGTCCAAGGGGTTGGTTCACTTTTGGTCATGCTACCTTTGCTTTGCTCTTCTTTTTCGGACACATTTGGCATGGCGCTAGAACATTGTTCCGAGATGTTTTTGCTGGTATTGATCCAGATTTGGATGCTCAAGTGGAATTTGGAACATTCCAAAAAGTGGGAGATCCAACTACAAGGAAACAGGCAGTTTGATACACATTGTTATAGTATCTTTCACCTCTCTTTTTTGATTTGACATGGGAAACATCTCCCATCCTTTCTTTGACTCTTTTTCTTTCTTTATATGGGAAATTATCCCAAATGACAAATGAATAGGTGTGGAAGTTATAATTGTAAATAAACCAGGATCGAATCTATGGAAGCATTGGTTTATACGTTCCTTTTAGTTTCGACTTTAGGGATAATTTTTTTCGCTATCTTCTTCCGAGAACCACCTAAGGTTCCACCAACTCCAACTAAAAGAATAAAATAATTTCATTTAAGTAAGAAGTCCCCCTATCTGGGAGACTTCTTACTTAAATTAGTCTCCGTGTTCTTCGAATGGATCTCTTAATTGTTGAGAGGGTTGCCCAAACGCGGTATATAAGGCATACCCAGTAAAGCTTACAAGTAAACCAGATATGGAGATGGCGACTAAAGTTGCTGTTTCCATTTTTATAGAATTTCAAGATTACAATGGATCTACGAAAAGATCGTGTATTTACAACTACAACGGAATAGTATACAAAGTCAACACCAATGATTAAATAGAATTTATGGCTACACAAACCGTTGAAGATAGTTCTAAACCTAGGCCAAAACGAACTGGTGCAGGTAGTTTACTGAAACCCTTGAATTCGGAATATGGGAAAGTCGCCCCGGGTTGGGGGACTACTCCTTTTATGGGGATCGCAATGGCTTTATTCGCTATATTCCTATCTATCATTTTAGAAATTTATAATTCTTCCGTTTTACTGGACGGAATTTTAACCAATTAGGTTTCTACTAACTAAAACTAGGAAGTCAGAGTTTTTCCATCCAAAAAAGCCTTTCTAGTTTAAGATCTACATTTCTAGATATTATGGTAGTTCGACCGCGGAATTTTTTTGTTTCGGTATCTCTGGAATATGAGTGTGTGACTTGTTAGAATTGATCCTATTGATAATACATAGAAAGGGCCTGTTATCTCTATCAAGATGATTCTAATTCGTCAGATATTATTTATTCTAGTATCTGGAACACGAAATAGATAGAGTGGATCAAAAAAAAATGGAACTATGATTCATACTCACTATTAAGACCTCGCAACCAGACTGAAAAATTCAAGTAGTTCTTAAATAAAAATAAAAAAGAAATTTTCTTCCTTCCAATTTTGTTTGCCCAAAAGACAACTTTTTTTCTCTCGATTTTGTCGAGTCATTACACTGATTCAATAAATGATTATCAAGCGGTTCTTATTCGAAGAACCCTTGCCTTTTGTTTAGCTTGAGACTAAATCATCGTGGCTCTAGTATGAATCTAAGGTTTTAATTGAACTGATTCATAGGATCTCAACAAGATAATTTCTATATTACGCATAAAAAAACAAATCCTTTATAGGGAAGAGAAAAGTCAAGAAGCCTCTAATGACCAACATAAGGGAAAGGAAGAAAGAAAGACGCGCCAACTTGAGATTTTTTGGCATTATCATCACAAAGAAGATATTCCGGATTTTTCTTATTTGATATCTTCAAGGCAAATCGACCCAATTCAGTGGCTGATGAAGTTTTGAACCTTTTTTCTAATATTCGTTGAAAATTTTTGTGTTTCTGCTTGAGCCGTACGAGATGAAATTTTCATATACGGCTCTTAGAGGGGGACTCGGGTTAGTTACCTATCTCAATAAAGTATATGATTGGTTTGAGGAACGTCTTGAGATTCAGGCAATTGCAGATGATATAACTAGTAAATAAGTTCCTCCCCATGTCAACATATTTTATTGTTTAGGGGGAATTACACTTACTTGTTTTCTAGTACAAGTCGCTACCGGTTTTGCTATGACTTTTTACTACCGACCAACCGTTACAGAGGCTTTTTCCTCGGTTCAATACATAATGACCGAGGCCAACTTTGGTTGGTTAATCCGATCAGTTCATCGATGGTCAGCAAGTATGATGGTTTTAATGATGATCCTGCATGTATTTCGTGTGTATCTCACAGGGGGATTTAAAAAACCCCGCGAATTAACTTGGGTCACAGGTGTGGTTTTGGCTGTTTTGACTGCATCATTTGGTGTAACTGGTTATTCTTTGCCTTGGGATCAAATTGGCTATTGGGCAGTCAAAATTGTGACAGGTGTACCTGACGCCATTCCGGTAATAGGATCGCCTTTAGTGGAGTTATTACGCGGAAGTGCTAGTGTGGGCCAATCCACTTTGACTCGTTTTTATAGTTTACATACCTTTGTACTGCCTCTGCTTACTGCCGTATTTATGTTAATGCACTTTCCAATGATACGTAAGCAAGGTATTTCGGGTCCTTTATAGGGAAGGCATATCATAGAGAATTATAATTATCATATATCATATCGGGTAGGTTTTGGTATTTCATTGCTACAAGCATGGGTTATTGTAAAATAACACATGTCATTTGGATACTTCTCTTCAACTCCAAAGTATTTTTATACAATACAAATAGTTGAAGTTAATTTTACGAAAGAAAAAAGGCGGATTATGGGAGTGTGTGACTTGAATTATTGATTTGGCCATGCAGATAAAGAATTGGATCTGCCACATTAGAATTCACAACCAAAGGTGTCTCCGCATCCAATCAACATGTAAGTCCCCTACCTAGGAAGGATAGGCTGGTTCACTTGAGGAGAATATCTTCTATGATCATACCGCAACCATGTCATCCATGAACAGGCTCCGTAAGATCCCATAGAGTAGAAATGGAATAAGTCATGTGACATGATCCAGTTCTCTATTTATTACACTTACCTTTTTATTATAGTATGGAAATGCATTCATTTTCTTTGCATCGATTGTGATCCGCAATACTATCGGAGTAAAAGAAGGGATCTAAGGAAGAATGTAGGCTAAACTTTTTGATTTTTTATTAGTAACAAGTAAATATTTTGTTTGGAGGTAAGAAACTTGCGATATTGAGGGGATAAATACCAACTAATCAAGAGACATGAGACAATCCACAAAGCAATTGATCATGATCAAATTTGTAAGCCCACTTGGATATTGAGCATTTACCCATAAGAATAGGATTATTTTCAATGAGTAGTTGTAGGTGCAACTTCGGAAAAGAGAATCTGATAAAGCTTTTCTTGCCTAGAGTCATTGAGTCATTATAAACCTTAATTCTATTAAGGATCTTCCGCGGTCTTATTTCTTTCACTCTTGCTCGAGCCGGATGATGATAAATTCTCATGTCCGGTTCCTTTGGGGGATGGATCCTAAAGAGTTCACCTATCCCAATAACAAAGAAACCAGACTTAAATGATCCTGTATTAAGAGCTAAATTAGCTAAAGGGATGGGACATAATTATTACGGGGAACCCGCATGGCCCAACGATCTTTTATATATTTTTCCAGTAGTAATTCTAGGTACTATTGCATGTAATGTAGGTTTAGCGGTTCTCGAGCCATCAATGATTGGTGAACCGGCAGATCCGTTTGCAACTCCTCTGGAAATATTACCCGAGTGGTACTTCTTTCCCGTGTTTCAAATACTCCGTACGGTACCCAATAAGTTATTGGGCGTTCTTTTAATGGTTTCTGTGCCAACAGGCTTATTGACAGTACCTTTTCTAGAGAATGTCAATAAATTCCAAAATCCATTTCGCCGCCCAGTAGCTACGACCGTTTTTTTAATCGGTACTGTAGTAGCTCTTTGGTTAGGTATTGGAGCAACATTACCCATTGATAAATCATTAACTTTAGGTCTTTTTTAGATATTTTTTGATTCATTCAACCGTGAAGTACCATAGGTATCTAGGAAATAGTTACTTCCAAGTGAATCTTCCCTAGATACCTAAAATCCATTTTATTATGATCCATTTCGCGAAAATATAGATTGTACCAAAGATGCTAAATTGTTTTCTTTTTATTCTAACTCGAAAAAGAAGAAGAAAAAAAATTGCAATGGATTTAAAACGAGAGTTTATTCTTAAGTAAATCAATTGGGAGATGCTTCTCTAGAGTGTCCCATATATGTTTTCTATCTTCCATACGAAAACTGTCAATTCTCAGAAGATCTTCTTCAGTCTTACTCAAAAGGTCCAATAGTGTATGTATATTGGCCCTTTTTAGACAATTATACGTTCTAGAAGTCAATTCTAATTGATCAATAAAAATACAATTCAATGGAATTCCTTTTTTGTTTTTCTTTAGATTAGTTAATCTTTTTTGAAAAGTAAAAAGGGGTGGAGTAAACCTGTTTTTATTTTCTTCGAAACTAGCGCCCTCTTCCTCCGCGTGTAGAAAAGGAAGAAATAAATCAATCAAATTACGAGAAGCCTCATAAAGTGCTTCCTTAGGGGTTAAACTTCCATTAGTCCATATTTCTAGAAAAAGTATCTCGTGTTTTTCATTTCCATTCCCACAAGAAAAAATACTATAATTCACATTTCGAACAGGCATGGATACAGCATCTATAGGATAACTTCCATCTTGATAGTTCTTTCTGAGTTCTGTCTGATATCCACGATCTCTCTTGATCTGTAAATCAATACAGAAATCAATGGGCTCTGTCAAGTTAGCTATAGGTTGTGCCGTATCAACGATTTCTACGGAAGGCGGTAAGATGATATCTTGAGCAGTTATGTATCTAGGACCTTTGACGCAAATGGATGCGTCTCTAACTCCATAGAGATTACTTCTCAATACAATTTCTTTCAAATTTAGTAAAATTTCTTGTACGGATTCTTCAATACCTGCTATTGTAGAATACTCGTGCGGCACGCTCCCAAATTTTGCACGTGTGATACATGTTCCTTCTATTTCTCCAAGTAAAGCTCTTCGCAAGGCAATACCGACGGTGTCCGCTTGACCTTTTCTAAGCGGGGACAGAATGAAACGACCATAATAAAGGCGCTTACTATCTACTCTTGATTCAACACACTTCCACTGTAGTGTTTGAGTGGATCCTGCTACCTCCTCTCGAACCATAATAGACTAGTATTATTATTTTATCATTGAATCGTTTATTTCTCTTGAAATGAAAGTTGAAAGCGGGTTAATTCTTTTACAGACGTCTTTTTTTAGGCGGTCGACATCCATTATGCGGCATAGGTGTTACATCGCGTATACAACTTAATCGCACACCACTTTTAGCAATGGCTCGTAATGCGGCATCTCTTCCACTACCAGCGCCCTTTACCATAACTTCTGCTCGTTGCAAACCTACTGTACGAATAGCATCTACTGCTGTTCTTTGACCAGCATAGGGTGATGCTTTTCTTGAGCTTTTGAATCCACAAGTACCGGCCGAGGACCAAAAAACCACCCGACCTTGTGGGTCTGTAACAGTTATAATGGTATTGTTGAAACTAGCTTGAACATGAATAACCCCTTTTGTTATTCTACGTGCACTCTTCCGTAAACTAAAACGTGCATTCCTACGTAAACCAATACGCACTTTCTTACGTGAACCAATTTTTGGTATAGCTTTTGCCATATTTTATTATCTCATAAATATGAGTTAGAAATAAAAAAAAGAAAAAAAGATACAAAGATATCCGTTTCAGGGTAAAATAAACCCTTTACTTTAATTATTTTAAATGAAATTATTTTATTTGGAATTGGAACATTTCCGCGGGTACTTTTTTTTACTTTTTAGAAAGTAAAGTTCTTTTTCGAAAGATTACCCCTGTCTTTGTTTATGCTTCGGATTAGAGCAAATGACTCTAATTCGTCCACGCCTACGAATCAGTCGACATTTTGTACAAATTTTACGAACGGAAGCTCTTATTTTCATATTTCCGTATCCTTTTTTAAACTATGAATCTAATCTTTTGGAAAAAATAAGTCTCTTCGCTTGAATTTTAGAACTTAGAATTTATTACCCTAGAAAAAAAAAGAAAAACCTAATCCTTTGAATCTTTGGTATCCTTCAAATCTTCGCTATCCTTCAAATCTTCGCTATCCTTCGAGTCTTCGATACGCTTCGAATCCTTATGGGGAAGTCTATAAATTATACGTCCCTTGCTTGAATCATAACGACTTACTTCAATTTTGACCCTATCCCCCATCAGTATTCGTATAGAACTAGACCGTATCTTTCCTGAAATATAGCCTAGGATGATGGTGTCATTCTCTAGCCGAACGCGGAACATTCCATTGGGTAGGGCTTCCGTAACTAAACCTTCGAAAGTTACTTTTGCTTCTCTCGGGTTTTTTTTTTCTCTCCTATTTTTTTTTTCTGTCATATTTTTTTTCTCCTATTTTTCTATTTTTATTTTAAAAATAGGAAGGGCGAGATAGAATTCGAGCACTATAGGCGGGGCGATTACCATATATAACATAAGACTTCTCCCCCAATTCTGTTTAGTCGAGCTTCTCGATCTGTCATTATTCCTCGAGAAGTAGAAAGAATAGCAATTCCCATTCCACCCAAAACTTTAGGAATTCCTTGATAGTTGGTATAAATTCGTAAGCCGGGTCGGCTGATACGCTTTAAAAAGGTTCTTGTTCTATATATTCCTTTTATAGTCTTTCTCTTTTGATGTCGCAAAGTTGAAACCAAGAAATATCTGTTACGTTCCTGATGTTTCCGAACACTTTCAATAAAACCCTCTCGTAGAAGTATTTTAACAATGTTTTCGGTAATATTTGTAGATACTACTCGAACTGTTCCTTTTTTATTCATGTCCGCATTTCTTATAGAGGTTAGTAAATCAGCAATAGTGTCCTTGCCCATAAGACTCTAATTCTAGGTTCCTCCTAATTTTTCTATAATCAACATGTTTTCTTTTTTTTTTTTTCATTTTGGATTTTAAAACATATACGTAAAACACAATCTACTAAATTAATTCTTTGGTCTCAATTTCGCCTACTAGTATTTATAATACTTCAGGAGCTAATGAAACTATTTTGGTAAAATTCAATTCTCTCAATTCCTCGGCAATCGCGCCAAAAACTCGAGTTCCTTTTGGATTGCCTTTTTGATCAATTATAACCGCAGCATTGTCATCATAGCGGATTATTATACCGTCTTCGCATTTGAACTCTTTACATGTACGTACAATTACAGCTCGAATTACTTCGGATCTTTCTAGAGGCATTTGGGGCAATGCGTCTTTGATTACAGCAACAATAACATCACCAATACGAGCATATCGCTGATTACCAGCAGCTCCTATGACTCGAATACACATCAATTTTCGAGCTCCACTATTATCTGCTACATTTAAAAGGGTCTGAGGTTGAATCATATTATTTTGATTTCAATTTGTTATTTCAATGCAAAAGGATGAAAGAAATATTGTCTTTCCAGAAAGAAAAACCGAGCATTTTTTTTTATCTTCCATACCCCTTTTAGGGTTCTATATCTCTAATCGAATAAATTGACTTCGTATGGGCATTTTACTGGCAGCTATGGAGATAGCTGCTCTAGCTACAGTTTCAGATACTCCCCCCATTTCATAAAGTATACGACCAGGTTTAACAACGGATACCCAATATTCGGGGGACCCCTTTCCCGAGCCCATACGTGTTTCCGTGGGTCTTAGTGTAACCGGTTTGTCGGGAAATATACGTACCCATATTTTTCCACCACGACGTGCATATCGTGTTATTGCTCTTCGTCCTGCTTCTATCTGTCTCGCCGTGATCCAAGCGGGTTCAAGTGCTTGAAGAGCATATCTACCAAAACAAATACGATTGCCTCGGCAGGATTTTCCTTTCATTCTTCCTCTATGTTGTTTGCGAAATCTGGTTCTTTTGGGGTTATAGTCGATGGTTCTCTTTCTTAGTTCCATCTCTACTGCAAAACTGGACATGAGAGTTTCTTCTCATCCAGCTCCTCGCGAATGGAATCAGAAAGCATGTAAATTTCTCTAATTCATAATATTCCAAAATATTACGGTACGGATAGATACACATTAATAGATAATAGAAAAAGTTCGGTTTTTTTTATATTGAATTTGTTAAAACAGAAAAATATAATATATAGTCAAAAAAGAAGATCTAGAATATATCCAGATGTGTGTGTATATTTATCTAAATTCTATATTTATAGATAATGTAATCCTTCTTAAAAAAATCCTTATTTTTACTCTTATTGAATCGCGGTAAAGTATTCTAATTCAATAAGAATTTCGCGGGCGAATATTTACTCTTTCCTGTCTTATTTGTTAATTTATAAACTTACCAAATAAGACAATTTTTTTGGTTTGTTCCGCCATCCCACCCAATGAAGTGTTAGGATTCTTTTCAATAAAATCCTATGGAATCATAGGTTCTGTCGTTCCCACTGCTTCTCCTTGAATGGTTAGGTCTGAATCCCGCAACGGAGCTTCCAAAAAATTTCTTTCCGAGTTAATTTTCTCAGTTTTATTAACCCGGGCGGCTCTTTATTATTGCTTTAAATTTGTAGTTCTTGTTTCAAGTTACAATTTTTAATTCTCTATTATTTTTATTATATTGATGCTTTATCACATTGCCTTTTATGATGTAATTCATAGACCATACATAGTGGAATCCTATATCTTATTTATTTCCTCTTCCTTCTTTCTATCATCCCTCCCTTTATCCACATCCCTTTAGTTTTGCTTCACAACCTAGAATCCCTTTTCTTTTTTAGAGAAAAAATTGCAGTTGCTACAACTATATGACACATCTACTCATTTATGTTATGATAGAGGTATTTATTCATATAGTGACTGTTTCTTAGTTAGGATCTCGACAATACGAAGCAATAGGTTGGTTATTAGTTAATTTTCTATAATTACTAAGTTTTTTTCTTAAAAAAAAGAAAAAAATAACGAGTCACACACTAAGCATAGCAATTATATTAAATGATTTATCAATTTTCATTAAATCTTATAGAAAGAGGTATAATTTCTTCTTTTGCAGGGATTTCAGGAAAAAAGTCTCTTGTCATTTTTTATTCTATCAATGGACAGAATCCGAAGACAAGATTACTTATTCTTCGTCTACGAATATCCAAATTTTTACACCTAATACTCCATAGATAGTCCGAATTGGATAGCAGCAATAATCAATTTTAGCGCGAATTGTTTGGAGGGGAAGTCTACCCTTTTTAATAGATTCGGCGCGTGCAATTTCTTTTCCTCCGAGACGACCCGCAATTTTTACTTTTACTCCCCTTATATCTGCTTTTTTAGTTAATTCAATGGCTTTTTTCATTGCCTTTCGGAATGAAACTCTATTTTTTAATTGGAAAGCTATATATTCTGCAAGAATGTTAGGCTGTCTATAAGGTTCTTTAACTTTTTCGATAGAAATATTAAATCTCTGGTTTACAGAGTTAATTTCCTTTTGTAGATCTTTCTCTAATTCTTCGATTGCTCCTTTTTTCTTTAATAAATTTGGGAATCCAATATGGATTATGACGTGGATCGTATCGATTTCTTTTTGGATTTCTATATGTGTAATTACTTCGGAACTTGAACCTGAGTCCATTTTTCTATTATGTGTAATTACTTCGGAACTTGAGTCTGATTCTATTTTTCTATTCGAGCCCTTTTTCCTATTCTTTTGTATATAGTTCTTGATACAATCCCTTATTTTTTTATCTTCCTGTAGACCTTCAGAATAATTTTTTGGTTGTGCGAACCAAAAGGAATGGTGTTTTTGGGTTGTACCAAGTCTGAAACCGAGTGGATTTATTTTTTGTCCCATATTTTTCTATTCTATATTTTTTTTACTGGGAATCGAAATCTTAGATGGATCTAAAGGTTATTTAGATTTCTTTACTATATTTAGTACAATTGTTATATGACACATGCTTTTTTTTATGGGGAAACTACGTCCTCGAGCTCGAGGTCTGAATTTCTTCATAATAGTACTCCTACTGACTTCGGCTTTAGTAATAAATAAATTCGCTTTGTCGAAATCCCTATAATGAGTAGCATTTGCGGCTGCCGAATAAACCAACTTTAAGATGGGATAAGATGCTCGATAGGGCATGAGGTTCAGTATCATAACAGTTTCCTCGTAGTAACGCCAGCGAATCTCGTCAAGAACTCTTTGTGCTTTGAAAACAGACATAGGGATACGTTTTTGTGCTTTGAAAACTCTCTCGAACTTAAGTAGACGATCGGTTGGAACTTTCCTTGCGAGTTTCCTTAGCCCACTTTTCTTCTTCTTTATCCTAGGGATATACTTTACTAGTTTGAAACTTGTCATAAATAAGGTTATTCCCCGCCTACCTTTACTTTATTTTGAATCTTTTTTTCTTCTTAATCTTTCTATTCAGAATTCAGTTAACGACGAGATTTAGTATCCTTTCTTGCATTTTCATAACTCGTGAAATGCCGAGTAGGCACGAATTCCCCCAATTTGCGACCTACCATAGGATTTGTTATGTAAATAGGTATATGTTCCTTTCCATTATGAATCGCGATTGTATGGCCAACCATTGTGGGTAGAATGCTAGATGCCCGGGACCACGTTACTATTGTTTCTTTCTCCTCCTTCATATTGACCTTTTCTATCTTTGCCAATAAATGATGAGCTACAAAAGGATTCGTTTTTTTTCGTGTCACAGCTGATTACTCCTTTTTTCCTTTTTAAAGAGTGGCATTCTATGTCCAATATCTCGATCGAAGTACGGAGGTCAGAATAAATAGAATAATGATCAATGGAAAAAAGAAAAAAATCCTTTAGCTGGATAAGGGGCGGATGTAGCCAAGTGGATCAAGGCAGTGGATTGTGAATCCACCATGCGCGGGTTCAATTCCCGTCGTTCGCCCATCGCATTATTGCAAATTCCAAAAATGCAATTTTCCATATTCCTAGTTACGTATTTACTTACGGCGACGAAGAATAAAACTATCGCTATATTTTTTCCTTTTCCTAGTTCTTCTTCCAAGCGCAGGATAACCCCAAGGGGTTGTGGGTTTTTTTCTACCAATGGGAGCTTTCCCTTCACCGCCCCCATGGGGGTGGTCCACAGGGTTCATAACTACCCCTCTTACTACGGGGCGTTTACCTAGCCAACACTTAGATCCGGCTCTACCCAAACTTTTTTGGTTCACCCCAACATTACCCACTTGTCCGACTGTTGCTAAGCAGTTTTGGGATACTAAACGGACCTCCCCAGATGGTAATCTTAAAGTGGCCGATTTACCCTCTTTTGCAATGAGTTTCGCTACAGCACCTGCTGCTCTAGCTAATTGCCCACCCCTTCCACGTGTGATTTCTATGTTATGCATGGCCGTGCCTAAGGGCATATCGGTTGAAGTAGATTCTTCTTTTCTCTCAAAAAACCCCTTCCCAAACTGTACAAGCTTCTTCCAAAGCATACGGCTTTCTAGATGTATATGACGATCTCTAGACAGATGGATCTTATATGAATCATATGATGAAGTACCACATGAGTGGATATATAGGAAAGGAATCCAAATCTGCCGAATCGCTCATGTTATGATCTTCTACATCCTAGGTCTCTGCGTTCCGTCATCTGGCTTATGTTCTTCATGTAGCATTCAGATCGAATGACTCTATGAAATTACGTCGATACTTCCACATATTATGGGTAACGTAGGAGACATCCCTATTTTCCCCCGGGGGTCTTAATTACCACTGCTTAGCTTTCAATTTGCCTCTGACCATCAAATTAAATGTGAATAACCCGTCCTCCTCTCTTTGAAACAAGGGGCGCTTCCGGTTCTGTGCGTGCTTCAAACAATTTTGTCTTCTCCATATTACCATATCTCTAGAGCCAATAATTTTCTATGAGGAACTACTGAACTCAATCACTTGCTGCCGTTACTCAACAGTTTTCTGTTGAGGTCTATCCCGTAGAGGTAGTCAAATTGGATCAGTGATCGATTTCTAGGTTTCGTCGTAAACCTAATTGGTTACTTCCAATTACGTAAATCAATAGTTCAAACCGCACTCAAAGGTAGAGGCATTTCCCATTGATATAGGAACTTTTGTACCAGAAACAATAGTATCTCCAATTATAGCCCCTCTGGGATGTAAAATATATCTCTTCTCACCATCCCCATAGTGTATGAGACAAATGTATGCATTTCGATTAGGGTCGTATTCTATGGTTACGATTCTACCAGATATGTCTTTTTGATTCCGTCGAAAATCTATTTTACGGTATAGGCGCTTATGACCTCCCCCTCTATGCCTTGCGGTAATGATTCCTCTGGAATTACGACCTTTACCACAACGGTGCCGTCCATGGATCAAATTATTTCGTGGATTGGATTTCACTTGCCTGTCTACGGTTCCCTTGCGTGTGCTCGGGATAGGTGTTTTGTATAAATGTTTCGCCGTATTATTAAGTATTCTCCTTTAGTTTTTTTCTCTATCTAGAAGTGGAATAGAATAACCCGGTTGAAGGGTAATGATCATACGTCTGTAATGCATTGTATGGCCCAGAATAGGTCCTATTCTTCTACCTTTTCCAGGTAGTCGATGGCTATTCACAGCTACCACCTTAACACCAAAGAAGAGTTCGACCCAATGCTTTATTTCTGTCTTAGTGAATCCCGATTCGACATTAAAAGTATATTGATTCTTTCCCAATAAACGAAGACTTTTTTCTGTAAATACTGCGTATTTGATTCCATCCATAAATCGACTTTCCCTCCTATGCTCTGAGTTCCAGTATCGATAAGAATTCGAGTTCTTATTGTTCTTATGTTATGGTATGAATATACCATACCAATTCGTTATGTATGGATGATGGATGAGATTCCATGGATAGAGAGCCAGTTCCAATAGACTTATGGAATGTTCCCGTTCGTGTGCATCCAGCAGGAATTGAACCCGCAAATTTACCAATTATGAGTTGGGCGCTTTAACCATTCAGCCATGGATGCTTAACAGGGATCATCGTACATCGTAAATAACCAATTTTCATATAGAAAGACATATCATAGAAAAATGAAATCGAAAATATTCCGAGATGGCAAATATTCGGAGATGACTATGAAAACACCTCTCTGGATCCTCGAATTGAAAGAGAGATTGAGAGGGATCAAGAATCCTAATTCTCGCTATTTGGAATGGATCCAATTCTATTGAGTCTGACTCATAGTGATCATTTCTCTTTAGCAAAGAATGACCTTGGTTATCAAAGGATTGAACAACCGGGATCCATTTACTTATGATACCTAGTTGGCATTGATAACAAGGATCTAATGAATTATGAGTTTAATAGATCCTCTTTAGCAGAAAGACGTATATTCCTTGCTCATTATCAGACAATCACTTATTCCCAAACCTCGTGTGGGACTAATCGTTTTCATTTACCATCTCATGGAAAACCCTTTTCGTTCCGCTTAGCCCTATCGGGTATTTTAGTGATAGGTTCTGTAGGAACTGGACGATCCTATTTGGTCAAATACCTAACGAAAAATTACGATTTTCCTTTCATTAAGGTACGAGGGCTTCTTATTCCACAAGAACGAAAGCACCTTTTCATTCTTTCATATACTAGGGGTTTTTACTTGGAAAAGACAATGTTCCATACTAAAGGATTCGGGTCCATAACCACGAGTTCCAGTGCACTAGATCTTGTAGCACTTAGCAACGAAGCCCTATCCATTAGTATTCCACATAAGAAATCCATTCTAGAAAAAAATACAATTAG
>NW_028259461.1:6079421-6109421 GCF_056163025.1 Triticum urartu | reverse complement strand
TGTGGACCACCCCCATGGGGGCGGTGAAGGGAAAGCTCCCATTGGTAGAAAAAAACCCACAACCCCTTGGGGTTATCCTGCGCTTGGAAGAAGAACTAGGAAAAGGAAAAAATATAGCGATAGTTTTATTCTTCGTCGCCGTAAGTAAATACGTAACTAGGAATATGGAAAATTGCATTTTTGGAATTTGCAATAATGCGATGGGCGAACGACGGGAATTGAACCCGCGCATGGTGGATTCACAATCCACTGCCTTGATCCACTTGGCTACATCCGCCCCTTATCCAGCTAAAGGATTTTTTTCTTTTTTCCATTGATCATTATTCTATTTATTCTGACCTCCGTACTTCGATCGAGATATTGGACATAGAATGCCACTCTTTAAAAAGGAAAAAAGGAGTAATCAGCTGTGACACGAAAAAAAACGAATCCTTTTGTAGCTCATCATTTATTGGCAAAGATAGAAAAGGTCAATATGAAGGAGGAGAAAGAAACAATAGTAACGTGGTCCCGGGCATCTAGCATTCTACCCACAATGGTTGGCCATACAATCGCGATTCATAATGGAAAGGAACATATACCTATTTACATAACAAATCCTATGGTAGGTCGCAAATTGGGGGAATTCGTGCCTACTCGGCATTTCACGAGTTATGAAAATGCAAGAAAGGATACTAAATCTCGTCGTTAACTGAATTCTGAATAGAAAGATTAAGAAGAAAAAAAGATTCAAAATAAAGTAAAGGTAGGCGGGGAATAACCTTATTTATGACAAGTTTCAAACTAGTAAAGTATATCCCTAGGATAAAGAAGAAGAAAAGTGGGCTAAGGAAACTCGCAAGGAAAGTTCCAACCGATCGTCTACTTAAGTTCGAGAGAGTTTTCAAAGCACAAAAACGTATCCCTATGTCTGTTTTCAAAGCACAAAGAGTTCTTGACGAGATTCGCTGGCGTTACTACGAGGAAACTGTTATGATACTGAACCTCATGCCCTATCGAGCATCTTATCCCATCTTAAAGTTGGTTTATTCGGCAGCCGCAAATGCTACTCATTATAGGGATTTCGACAAAGCGAATTTATTTATTACTAAAGCCGAAGTCAGTAGGAGTACTATTATGAAGAAATTCAGACCTCGAGCTCGAGGACGTAGTTTCCCCATAAAAAAAAGCATGTGTCATATAACAATTGTACTAAATATAGTAAAGAAATCTAAATAACCTTTAGATCCATCTAAGATTTCGATTCCCAGTAAAAAAAATATAGAATAGAAAAATATGGGACAAAAAATAAATCCACTCGGTTTCAGACTTGGTACAACCCAAAAACACCATTCCTTTTGGTTCGCACAACCAAAAAATTATTCTGAAGGTCTACAGGAAGATAAAAAAATAAGGGATTGTATCAAGAACTATATACAAAAGAATAGGAAAAAGGGCTCGAATAGAAAAATAGAATCAGACTCAAGTTCCGAAGTAATTACACATAATAGAAAAATGGACTCAGGTTCAAGTTCCGAAGTAATTACACATATAGAAATCCAAAAAGAAATCGATACGATCCACGTCATAATCCATATTGGATTCCCAAATTTATTAAAGAAAAAAGGAGCAATCGAAGAATTAGAGAAAGATCTACAAAAGGAAATTAACTCTGTAAACCAGAGATTTAATATTTCTATCGAAAAAGTTAAAGAACCTTATAGACAGCCTAACATTCTTGCAGAATATATAGCTTTCCAATTAAAAAATAGAGTTTCATTCCGAAAGGCAATGAAAAAAGCCATTGAATTAACTAAAAAAGCAGATATAAGGGGAGTAAAAGTAAAAATTGCGGGTCGTCTCGGAGGAAAAGAAATTGCACGCGCCGAATCTATTAAAAAGGGTAGACTTCCCCTCCAAACAATTCGCGCTAAAATTGATTATTGCTGCTATCCAATTCGGACTATCTATGGAGTATTAGGTGTAAAAATTTGGATATTCGTAGACGAAGAATAAGTAATCTTGTCTTCGGATTCTGTCCATTGATAGAATAAAAAATGACAAGAGACTTTTTTCCTGAAATCCCTGCAAAAGAAGAAATTATACCTCTTTCTATAAGATTTAATGAAAATTGATAAATCATTTAATATAATTGCTATGCTTAGTGTGTGACTCGTTATTTTTTTCTTTTTTTTAAGAAAAAAACTTAGTAATTATAGAAAATTAACTAATAACCAACCTATTGCTTCGTATTGTCGAGATCCTAACTAAGAAACAGTCACTATATGAATAAATACCTCTATCATAACATAAATGAGTAGATGTGTCATATAGTTGTAGCAACTGCAATTTTTTCTCTAAAAAAGAAAAGGGATTCTAGGTTGTGAAGCAAAACTAAAGGGATGTGGATAAAGGGAGGGATGATAGAAAGAAGGAAGAGGAAATAAATAAGATATAGGATTCCACTATGTATGGTCTATGAATTACATCATAAAAGGCAATGTGATAAAGCATCAATATAATAAAAATAATAGAGAATTAAAAATTGTAACTTGAAACAAGAACTACAAATTTAAAGCAATAATAAAGAGCCGCCCGGGTTAATAAAACTGAGAAAATTAACTCGGAAAGAAATTTTTTGGAAGCTCCGTTGCGGGATTCAGACCTAACCATTCAAGGAGAAGCAGTGGGAACGACAGAACCTATGATTCCATAGGATTTTATTGAAAAGAATCCTAACACTTCATTGGGTGGGATGGCGGAACAAACCAAAAAAATTGTCTTATTTGGTAAGTTTATAAATTAACAAATAAGACAGGAAAGAGTAAATATTCGCCCGCGAAATTCTTATTGAATTAGAATACTTTACCGCGATTCAATAAGAGTAAAAATAAGGATTTTTTTAAGAAGGATTACATTATCTATAAATATAGAATTTAGATAAATATACACACACATCTGGATATATTCTAGATCTTCTTTTTTGACTATATATTATATTTTTCTGTTTTAACAAATTCAATATAAAAAAAACCGAACTTTTTCTATTATCTATTAATGTGTATCTATCCGTACCGTAATATTTTGGAATATTATGAATTAGAGAAATTTACATGCTTTCTGATTCCATTCGCGAGGAGCTGGATGAGAAGAAACTCTCATGTCCAGTTTTGCAGTAGAGATGGAACTAAGAAAGAGAACCATCGACTATAACCCCAAAAGAACCAGATTTCGCAAACAACATAGAGGAAGAATGAAAGGAAAATCCTGCCGAGGCAATCGTATTTGTTTTGGTAGATATGCTCTTCAAGCACTTGAACCCGCTTGGATCACGGCGAGACAGATAGAAGCAGGACGAAGAGCAATAACACGATATGCACGTCGTGGTGGAAAAATATGGGTACGTATATTTCCCGACAAACCGGTTACACTAAGACCCACGGAAACACGTATGGGCTCGGGAAAGGGGTCCCCCGAATATTGGGTATCCGTTGTTAAACCTGGTCGTATACTTTATGAAATGGGGGGAGTATCTGAAACTGTAGCTAGAGCAGCTATCTCCATAGCTGCCAGTAAAATGCCCATACGAAGTCAATTTATTCGATTAGAGATATAGAACCCTAAAAGGGGTATGGAAGATAAAAAAAAATGCTCGGTTTTTCTTTCTGGAAAGACAATATTTCTTTCATCCTTTTGCATTGAAATAACAAATTGAAATCAAAATAATATGATTCAACCTCAGACCCTTTTAAATGTAGCAGATAATAGTGGAGCTCGAAAATTGATGTGTATTCGAGTCATAGGAGCTGCTGGTAATCAGCGATATGCTCGTATTGGTGATGTTATTGTTGCTGTAATCAAAGACGCATTGCCCCAAATGCCTCTAGAAAGATCCGAAGTAATTCGAGCTGTAATTGTACGTACATGTAAAGAGTTCAAATGCGAAGACGGTATAATAATCCGCTATGATGACAATGCTGCGGTTATAATTGATCAAAAAGGCAATCCAAAAGGAACTCGAGTTTTTGGCGCGATTGCCGAGGAATTGAGAGAATTGAATTTTACCAAAATAGTTTCATTAGCTCCTGAAGTATTATAAATACTAGTAGGCGAAATTGAGACCAAAGAATTAATTTAGTAGATTGTGTTTTACGTATATGTTTTAAAATCCAAAATGAAAAAAAAAAAAAGAAAACATGTTGATTATAGAAAAATTAGGAGGAACCTAGAATTAGAGTCTTATGGGCAAGGACACTATTGCTGATTTACTAACCTCTATAAGAAATGCGGACATGAATAAAAAAGGAACAGTTCGAGTAGTATCTACAAATATTACCGAAAACATTGTTAAAATACTTCTACGAGAGGGTTTTATTGAAAGTGTTCGGAAACATCAGGAACGTAACAGATATTTCTTGGTTTCAACTTTGCGACATCAAAAGAGAAAGACTATAAAAGGAATATATAGAACAAGAACCTTTTTAAAGCGTATCAGCCGACCCGGCTTACGAATTTATACCAACTATCAAGGAATTCCTAAAGTTTTGGGTGGAATGGGAATTGCTATTCTTTCTACTTCTCGAGGAATAATGACAGATCGAGAAGCTCGACTAAACAGAATTGGGGGAGAAGTCTTATGTTATATATGGTAATCGCCCCGCCTATAGTGCTCGAATTCTATCTCGCCCTTCCTATTTTTAAAATAAAAATAGAAAAATAGGAGAAAAAAAATATGACAGAAAAAAAAAATAGGAGAGAAAAAAAAAACCCGAGAGAAGCAAAAGTAACTTTCGAAGGTTTAGTTACGGAAGCCCTACCCAATGGAATGTTCCGCGTTCGGCTAGAGAATGACACCATCATCCTAGGCTATATTTCAGGAAAGATACGGTCTAGTTCTATACGAATACTGATGGGGGATAGGGTCAAAATTGAAGTAAGTCGTTATGATTCAAGCAAGGGACGTATAATTTATAGACTTCCCCATAAGGATTCGAAGCGTATCGAAGACTCGAAGGATAGCGAAGATTTGAAGGATAGCGAAGATTTGAAGGATACCAAAGATTCAAAGGATTAGGTTTTTCTTTTTTTTTCTAGGGTAATAAATTCTAAGTTCTAAAATTCAAGCGAAGAGACTTATTTTTTCCAAAAGATTAGATTCATAGTTTAAAAAAGGATACGGAAATATGAAAATAAGAGCTTCCGTTCGTAAAATTTGTACAAAATGTCGACTGATTCGTAGGCGTGGACGAATTAGAGTCATTTGCTCTAATCCGAAGCATAAACAAAGACAGGGGTAATCTTTCGAAAAAGAACTTTACTTTCTAAAAAGTAAAAAAAAGTACCCGCGGAAATGTTCCAATTCCAAATAAAATAATTTCATTTAAAATAATTAAAGTAAAGGGTTTATTTTACCCTGAAACGGATATCTTTGTATCTTTTTTTCTTTTTTTTATTTCTAACTCATATTTATGAGATAATAAAATATGGCAAAAGCTATACCAAAAATTGGTTCACGTAAGAAAGTGCGTATTGGTTTACGTAGGAATGCACGTTTTAGTTTACGGAAGAGTGCACGTAGAATAACAAAAGGGGTTATTCATGTTCAAGCTAGTTTCAACAATACCATTATAACTGTTACAGACCCACAAGGTCGGGTGGTTTTTTGGTCCTCGGCCGGTACTTGTGGATTCAAAAGCTCAAGAAAAGCATCACCCTATGCTGGTCAAAGAACAGCAGTAGATGCTATTCGTACAGTAGGTTTGCAACGAGCAGAAGTTATGGTAAAGGGCGCTGGTAGTGGAAGAGATGCCGCATTACGAGCCATTGCTAAAAGTGGTGTGCGATTAAGTTGTATACGCGATGTAACACCTATGCCGCATAATGGATGTCGACCGCCTAAAAAAAGACGTCTGTAAAAGAATTAACCCGCTTTCAACTTTCATTTCAAGAGAAATAAACGATTCAATGATAAAATAATAATACTAGTCTATTATGGTTCGAGAGGAGGTAGCAGGATCCACTCAAACACTACAGTGGAAGTGTGTTGAATCAAGAGTAGATAGTAAGCGCCTTTATTATGGTCGTTTCATTCTGTCCCCGCTTAGAAAAGGTCAAGCGGACACCGTCGGTATTGCCTTGCGAAGAGCTTTACTTGGAGAAATAGAAGGAACATGTATCACACGTGCAAAATTTGGGAGCGTGCCGCACGAGTATTCTACAATAGCAGGTATTGAAGAATCCGTACAAGAAATTTTACTAAATTTGAAAGAAATTGTATTGAGAAGTAATCTCTATGGAGTTAGAGACGCATCCATTTGCGTCAAAGGTCCTAGATACATAACTGCTCAAGATATCATCTTACCGCCTTCCGTAGAAATCGTTGATACGGCACAACCTATAGCTAACTTGACAGAGCCCATTGATTTCTGTATTGATTTACAGATCAAGAGAGATCGTGGATATCAGACAGAACTCAGAAAGAACTATCAAGATGGAAGTTATCCTATAGATGCTGTATCCATGCCTGTTCGAAATGTGAATTATAGTATTTTTTCTTGTGGGAATGGAAATGAAAAACACGAGATACTTTTTCTAGAAATATGGACTAATGGAAGTTTAACCCCTAAGGAAGCACTTTATGAGGCTTCTCGTAATTTGATTGATTTATTTCTTCCTTTTCTACACGCGGAGGAAGAGGGCGCTAGTTTCGAAGAAAATAAAAACAGGTTTACTCCACCCCTTTTTACTTTTCAAAAAAGATTAACTAATCTAAAGAAAAACAAAAAAGGAATTCCATTGAATTGTATTTTTATTGATCAATTAGAATTGACTTCTAGAACGTATAATTGTCTAAAAAGGGCCAATATACATACACTATTGGACCTTTTGAGTAAGACTGAAGAAGATCTTCTGAGAATTGACAGTTTTCGTATGGAAGATAGAAAACATATATGGGACACTCTAGAGAAGCATCTCCCAATTGATTTACTTAAGAATAAACTCTCGTTTTAAATCCATTGCAATTTTTTTTCTTCTTCTTTTTCGAGTTAGAATAAAAAGAAAACAATTTAGCATCTTTGGTACAATCTATATTTTCGCGAAATGGATCATAATAAAATGGATTTTAGGTATCTAGGGAAGATTCACTTGGAAGTAACTATTTCCTAGATACCTATGGTACTTCACGGTTGAATGAATCAAAAAATATCTAAAAAAGACCTAAAGTTAATGATTTATCAATGGGTAATGTTGCTCCAATACCTAACCAAAGAGCTACTACAGTACCGATTAAAAAAACGGTCGTAGCTACTGGGCGGCGAAATGGATTTTGGAATTTATTGACATTCTCTAGAAAAGGTACTGTCAATAAGCCTGTTGGCACAGAAACCATTAAAAGAACGCCCAATAACTTATTGGGTACCGTACGGAGTATTTGAAACACGGGAAAGAAGTACCACTCGGGTAATATTTCCAGAGGAGTTGCAAACGGATCTGCCGGTTCACCAATCATTGATGGCTCGAGAACCGCTAAACCTACATTACATGCAATAGTACCTAGAATTACTACTGGAAAAATATATAAAAGATCGTTGGGCCATGCGGGTTCCCCGTAATAATTATGTCCCATCCCTTTAGCTAATTTAGCTCTTAATACAGGATCATTTAAGTCTGGTTTCTTTGTTATTGGGATAGGTGAACTCTTTAGGATCCATCCCCCAAAGGAACCGGACATGAGAATTTATCATCATCCGGCTCGAGCAAGAGTGAAAGAAATAAGACCGCGGAAGATCCTTAATAGAATTAAGGTTTATAATGACTCAATGACTCTAGGCAAGAAAAGCTTTATCAGATTCTCTTTTCCGAAGTTGCACCTACAACTACTCATTGAAAATAATCCTATTCTTATGGGTAAATGCTCAATATCCAAGTGGGCTTACAAATTTGATCATGATCAATTGCTTTGTGGATTGTCTCATGTCTCTTGATTAGTTGGTATTTATCCCCTCAATATCGCAAGTTTCTTACCTCCAAACAAAATATTTACTTGTTACTAATAAAAAATCAAAAAGTTTAGCCTACATTCTTCCTTAGATCCCTTCTTTTACTCCGATAGTATTGCGGATCACAATCGATGCAAAGAAAATGAATGCATTTCCATACTATAATAAAAAGGTAAGTGTAATAAATAGAGAACTGGATCATGTCACATGACTTATTCCATTTCTACTCTATGGGATCTTACGGAGCCTGTTCATGGATGACATGGTTGCGGTATGATCATAGAAGATATTCTCCTCAAGTGAACCAGCCTATCCTTCCTAGGTAGGGGACTTACATGTTGATTGGATGCGGAGACACCTTTGGTTGTGAATTCTAATGTGGCAGATCCAATTCTTTATCTGCATGGCCAAATCAATAATTCAAGTCACACACTCCCATAATCCGCCTTTTTTCTTTCGTAAAATTAACTTCAACTATTTGTATTGTATAAAAATACTTTGGAGTTGAAGAGAAGTATCCAAATGACATGTGTTATTTTACAATAACCCATGCTTGTAGCAATGAAATACCAAAACCTACCCGATATGATATATGATAATTATAATTCTCTATGATATGCCTTCCCTATAAAGGACCCGAAATACCTTGCTTACGTATCATTGGAAAGTGCATTAACATAAATACGGCAGTAAGCAGAGGCAGTACAAAGGTATGTAAACTATAAAAACGAGTCAAAGTGGATTGGCCCACACTAGCACTTCCGCGTAATAACTCCACTAAAGGCGATCCTATTACCGGAATGGCGTCAGGTACACCTGTCACAATTTTGACTGCCCAATAGCCAATTTGATCCCAAGGCAAAGAATAACCAGTTACACCAAATGATGCAGTCAAAACAGCCAAAACCACACCTGTGACCCAAGTTAATTCGCGGGGTTTTTTAAATCCCCCTGTGAGATACACACGAAATACATGCAGGATCATCATTAAAACCATCATACTTGCTGACCATCGATGAACTGATCGGATTAACCAACCAAAGTTGGCCTCGGTCATTATGTATTGAACCGAGGAAAAAGCCTCTGTAACGGTTGGTCGGTAGTAAAAAGTCATAGCAAAACCGGTAGCGACTTGTACTAGAAAACAAGTAAGTGTAATTCCCCCTAAACAATAAAATATGTTGACATGGGGAGGAACATATTTACTAGTTATATCATCTGCAATTGCCTGAATCTCAAGACGTTCCTCAAACCAATCATATACTTTATTGAGATAGGTAACTAACCCGAGTCCCCCTCTAAGAGCCGTATATGAAAATTTCATCTCGTACGGCTCAAGCAGAAACACAAAAATTTTCAACGAATATTAGAAAAAAGGTTCAAAACTTCATCAGCCACTGAATTGGGTCGATTTGCCTTGAAGATATCAAATAAGAAAAATCCGGAATATCTTCTTTGTGATGATAATGCCAAAAAATCTCAAGTTGGCGCGTCTTTCTTTCTTCCTTTCCCTTATGTTGGTCATTAGAGGCTTCTTGACTTTTCTCTTCCCTATAAAGGATTTGTTTTTTTATGCGTAATATAGAAATTATCTTGTTGAGATCCTATGAATCAGTTCAATTAAAACCTTAGATTCATACTAGAGCCACGATGATTTAGTCTCAAGCTAAACAAAAGGCAAGGGTTCTTCGAATAAGAACCGCTTGATAATCATTTATTGAATCAGTGTAATGACTCGACAAAATCGAGAGAAAAAAAGTTGTCTTTTGGGCAAACAAAATTGGAAGGAAGAAAATTTCTTTTTTATTTTTATTTAAGAACTACTTGAATTTTTCAGTCTGGTTGCGAGGTCTTAATAGTGAGTATGAATCATAGTTCCATTTTTTTTTGATCCACTCTATCTATTTCGTGTTCCAGATACTAGAATAAATAATATCTGACGAATTAGAATCATCTTGATAGAGATAACAGGCCCTTTCTATGTATTATCAATAGGATCAATTCTAACAAGTCACACACTCATATTCCAGAGATACCGAAACAAAAAAATTCCGCGGTCGAACTACCATAATATCTAGAAATGTAGATCTTAAACTAGAAAGGCTTTTTTGGATGGAAAAACTCTGACTTCCTAGTTTTAGTTAGTAGAAACCTAATTGGTTAAAATTCCGTCCAGTAAAACGGAAGAATTATAAATTTCTAAAATGATAGATAGGAATATAGCGAATAAAGCCATTGCGATCCCCATAAAAGGAGTAGTCCCCCAACCCGGGGCGACTTTCCCATATTCCGAATTCAAGGGTTTCAGTAAACTACCTGCACCAGTTCGTTTTGGCCTAGGTTTAGAACTATCTTCAACGGTTTGTGTAGCCATAAATTCTATTTAATCATTGGTGTTGACTTTGTATACTATTCCGTTGTAGTTGTAAATACACGATCTTTTCGTAGATCCATTGTAATCTTGAAATTCTATAAAAATGGAAACAGCAACTTTAGTCGCCATCTCCATATCTGGTTTACTTGTAAGCTTTACTGGGTATGCCTTATATACCGCGTTTGGGCAACCCTCTCAACAATTAAGAGATCCATTCGAAGAACACGGAGACTAATTTAAGTAAGAAGTCTCCCAGATAGGGGGACTTCTTACTTAAATGAAATTATTTTATTCTTTTAGTTGGAGTTGGTGGAACCTTAGGTGGTTCTCGGAAGAAGATAGCGAAAAAAATTATCCCTAAAGTCGAAACTAAAAGGAACGTATAAACCAATGCTTCCATAGATTCGATCCTGGTTTATTTACAATTATAACTTCCACACCTATTCATTTGTCATTTGGGATAATTTCCCATATAAAGAAAGAAAAAGAGTCAAAGAAAGGATGGGAGATGTTTCCCATGTCAAATCAAAAAAGAGAGGTGAAAGATACTATAACAATGTGTATCAAACTGCCTGTTTCCTTGTAGTTGGATCTCCCACTTTTTGGAATGTTCCAAATTCCACTTGAGCATCCAAATCTGGATCAATACCAGCAAAAACATCTCGGAACAATGTTCTAGCGCCATGCCAAATGTGTCCGAAAAAGAAGAGCAAAGCAAAGGTAGCATGACCAAAAGTGAACCAACCCCTTGGACTGCTGCGAAAAACACCATCAGATTTCAAAGTAGCCCGGTCTAATTCAAAAATTTCCCCTAATTGAGAACGCCTCGCATATTTTTTTACAGTAGCAGGATCAGAATAACTTACTCCATTAAGTTCGCCACCATAGAACTCCACCGTTACACCTACTTGTTCAACACTATATTTGGATTCTGCTCTTCTAAAAGGAACGTCTGCTCTAACAATTCCCTCCTCATCTACCAAAACAACCGGAAATGTTTCAAAAAAAGTAGGCATACGGCGTACAAAAAGCTCACGTCCTTCTTTATCTCTAAAGACGGGATGTCCTAACCATCCAACAGCTATTCCATCCCCATTGTCCATTGAGCCTGCTCTGAATAATCCCCCTTTTGCCGGATTATTACCAATATAATCATAAAAGGCTAATTTTTCGGGAATTTTAGACCAAGCTTCTGATAAACTAAGATTTTCGGCTAAACCATTGCTAACTCTTCGATATATTTCTTGCTGAAAGTATCCCTGATCCCACTGATAACGAGTAGGCCCAAATAATTCGATTGGGGTCGTTGCTGACCCATACCACATAGTTCCAGCAACTACGAAAGCTGCAAAAAAAACAGCAGCGATACTACTGGAAAGTACAGTTTCAATATTGCCCATACGTAATCCTTTATATAGACGTTGAGGCGGACGGACACTAAGATGGAATAAGCCCGCTAATATACCCAATGTACCCGCAGCAATATGATGAGAAGCTATTCCCCCCGGAACAAAAGGATCAAAACCTTCTGCACCCCACGCTGGATTTACAGCTTGTACTTTTCCAGTTAGTCCATAAGGATCGGATACCCATATCCCAGGACCATACAAACCCGTTACATGAAATGCCCCAAAGCCAAAGCAAGCCACCCCTGCAAGAAATAAATGAATTCCAAAGATCTTGGGCAAATCCAAAGAGGGTTTTCCCGTCCGCTCATCAGAGAATATTTCTAGGTCCCAATATACCCAATGCCAGATCGCTGCCAAGAAACACAAGCCAGAAAACACAATATGCGTACCTGCCACACCTTCATAACTCCAAATACCCGGATTTGTTACAGTTCCTCCTGAAATACTCCAACCACCCCACGAATCCGTTATTCCTAAACGAGTCATGAAGGGAATTACGAACATACCTTGTCTCCACATTGGATCCAGAACAGGATCAGAGGGATCAAAAACTGCTAATTCGTATAAAGCCATTGAGCCAGCCCAACCAGAAACTAGAGCTGTGTGCATTATATGCACCGCAAGCAATCGACCCGGATCATTCAATACGACAGTATGAACACGATACCAAGGCAAACCCATGGAAATACCCCTTTAGCAAAGAAAAATAGACACGATGTCGCTTTATTTTATCGCATTGAAAAAGACTATCCATATCCTATGTACCTAACCCTTCTAGGGGATTCTGTGTCAGAAAGCGCGAATATTTATTTCATTCCATTAAAAATAAGAAGCCAATTCTGTTCATAAGAAGAAAGAGAAGCAGATCTATTCTATACTCGATAAGTGCCAATATGCAATGGGTAACTTGGCCAATTTGGAAAAAACGAAGAATAGATCGCTACCCCTCTTTGTTTAGCATTCAAATCACCCATTCCCTTTTCTTTATTCAATCTGTCTTACATTCCTTATATGTATAACCTTTCAATCTACGTATTAATAGAATCTATAATATTCATATAGAATAAGAATAAAAATTAAGACAATAAACTGCGGATTCTTTCTTTCTGTTCCATTCTTACGTTTCCATATTAAAGTGTGGTTTTCTTACTTAAATTTAATAATATTAATCTAATATGCCCATTGGTGTTCCAAAAGTACCTTACCGGATTCCTGGAGATGAAGAAGCGACTTGGGTTGACTTATACAATGTTATGTATCGAGAAAGGACACTTTTTTTAGGTCAAGAGATTCGTTGCGAGATCACGAATCATATTACAGGTCTCATGGTATATCTGAGTATAGAAGATGGAATTAGTGATATTTTTTTGTTTATAAACTCCCCAGGCGGGTGGCTAATCTCAGGAATGGCTATTTTTGATACGATGCAAACGGTGACACCAGATATATATACAATATGCCTCGGAATAGCCGCCTCCATGGCGTCCTTCATTCTGCTTGGAGGAGAACCCACCAAGCGTATAGCATTCCCTCACGCGAGGATTATGCTTCACCAACCTGCTAGTGCTTATTATCGGGCAAGGACACCAGAATTTTTACTAGAAGTAGAAGAGTTACACAAAGTTCGCGAAATGATCACAAGGGTTTATGCAGTAAGAACAGGCAAGCCTTTTTGGGTTGTATCCGAAGACATGGAAAGGGATGTTTTTATGTCAGCAGACGAAGCCAAAGCTTATGGACTTGTCGATATTGTAGGGGATGAAATGATTGACAAGCACTGCGATACTGATCCAGTGTGGTTTCCAGAAATGTTTAAGGATTGGTAGTGTCCGGATTTCTTGTAAAGTTATTTCACAGCTAAATTCGTGTTTTCCTCGATTTAATAGAAAATAGAAAGACTTCATGATGAGCAATCATCAGGTTAAGATGGATCTAAACCAATCCATTTTTTTCTATATACATACAACATGCCGACGGTTAAACAACTTATTAGAAACGCAAGACAGCCAATACGAAATGCTCGAAAAACGGCCGCGCTTAAAGGATGCCCTCAGCGTCGAGGAACATGTGCTAGGGTGTATGTGCGACTCGTTCAGATCATGACTTCAAACAAATATAAAAAAAATTGAAGTATCCATGATTAGTACCAATGAATAGGATATAGCTTCTCTATCCTAGATTTCTATGGTATATGGAATTTATGGTTTCCTTTGGTGCAAATCCAATTATCTAAATTGGAAATAAGAAGCAATTCTCCCATTGGTAGCAAATGGTTATCCATTAAGCGGAGGAAATAGTAATAAAAAGAAAAAGGCTTATGCTCCTTTATCTTAAAAGAACGGACTAACAGGGTCAGCTACTTAGCCAACTTTCATAATTAAATACCGTCACTGTATGGATAACTCTTATTGTGAAAAGAGCTATTTACTCTATAATGGATAGGTAGAGCCAAAGAATGTGGACTATACAAGTTCGCAATACCTTTTGATGAAAGAAAGGGCTCCGGTGTATAGAGAGGGCCTCACCGTTTAAAAGGGAACCATAGAAACGATGGAACCCACTATTTTTTTTAGTATTATTAGAATGAATTTGTTATTTCGTATAGAAATAACTGAACGGAGTGGAATAAAAAATCGTGGTTGGGAAGGTTACTATAGCAAAAGCCATTGGAATTAATATTTTATATATCGGAATAATTAGTTTTGTTATTAATGAGAAAAAGGGTGGCTAAAAGAAGAGAAATCATTAGTTATTCATTAAGGTTAATTTGATTCAATGACCAGAGTTCCGCGAGGATATATAGCCCGGAGACGACGAACAAAAATGCGTTCATTTGCCTCAAACTTTAGAGGGGCTCATTTAAGACTTAATCGAATGATTACCCAACAGGTAAAAAGAGCTTTTGTTTCCTCTCATCGAGATAGAGGTAGGCAAAAGAGGGATTTTCGTCGTTTGTGGATCACTCGGATAAACGCAGCAACGCGGGTATATAAAGTATTCGATAGTTATAGTAAATTAATACACAACCTGTACAAGAAGAAATTGATTCTTAATCGTAAAATGCTTGCACAAGTAGCTGTATCAAATCCAAATAATCTTTACACGATTTCCAATAAAATAAAGATCATCAATTAAAGGTATAAATAAAGTAATATACTGGAATAATAAAAGATGAATTCCCGGAGAGGGAACTCCGGGAAGATACAATAAATTAAGATTAAGTGGTAGGAATCAACGAGCTGGATTACTTTCTTTATAATATATATAGGTCTGGCCCTTTCGAATTCGAATAAAACATCAACAATCGGAACTTAAGTTCCGGTTGTTGTTTCTTAAATTTTGGTTGTTGTTTCTTAAGTTTCGATTGGAATTGTACTTTTGCGTTAATTGAGGAATATGTCTATTTTTTCTGGGTCTAGAACCTGTAATTATTGAAATTGACTGGGCTTGAAATTGCTTTTCGTTCTCATAGTTACGAAACGGTAAGAAAGATAAAATACGAGCCTGTTTTATAGCAAGAGTAATTAATCGTTGTTGTTTCAAGGTTAATCTATTTATTCGTCTCGATAATATTTTTCCTTGTTCACTAATAAATCTATTAATTAAACTCATGTTTCTATAATCAATTCGATCTCCCGGGCCAATCCGGGGACGCCTACGAAAAGGTTGTTTAGATTTACGAAAAGGTTGCTTGAATTTACGAAAAGTTTGCTTGGATTTACGAAAGGGTTGCTTGGATTTATTAAAAGTTTGCTTGGATTTACTAAAGGGTTGCTTAGATTTAAGAAAAGGTTGTTTAGATGTATACATGATTTATTCCTTATTTAAAATTTGAAAATTTGAAAATTCACATTCTTTATTTTATTAATTTAGGATCCAGAAGAAGTAGTTTTTCTTTGATCCATATCTTATTTGATTCATATTATAGTATATGAATACCCTCTATACATATGAAATAATATCTACCGGAAATCAGATGAGTTGATTTGTATTTTGTATTCTATACTATGTTTTCTTTATATATTAAATATGAAGTTCTTACTCTTTCTGTTGTTTGGAAAGATCAAACACACGATGTTCCTATTTCTTTATTTCGTGATGAGTCGTATGCTTGCGACAATAACGACAAAATTTTTTGAATTCTAATTGTCCGGGTGTATTGTGGCGATTCTTTTGAGTACTATATCTAGAAATCCCCGTCGATTCCTCATTGGCACCTTTTCGAACACAACTGATGCATTCCAAAATAACTCTGATTCTAACATCTTTTCCCTTGGCCATGAACCTCCTTTTCTTTTTGGATTGACTTAACTTAATTCTTCTACTTATTCTTTTATTCTTCTATTTTGAATCCGAAGAAGAAGAATAAAATTCATTAGAATAATTTTTTTTTATTCTTTAATTAAGTAATAAAAAATAGAGAAATAATTAAAGAATACAATCCTTGTCGAATTAGCAAAGATTTTGGTTCGAAATCCTTTCATTTAATTAGCCAGCCCCGCCTTTTCTATGCTCTGATTTCTGAGGCCTTATTTAGCTTGGGTACCCCTTTAAATTGAATTTCTATTTTCAAAAATGGGGTTTACCAAATTTTTAATGACTCTGAGGTTCAACCCAATCCATCTTTTCTTTCTTTTTCCTTCCGATACTAAAAAAAGATTGAAAAGGATCAAATTTTGTCATATCACGAAGAAATCTATCCCTCCCATAGCAATAACTAGAATTAAAAAAAAGGGAATGACAAAGCATCTGGGAATAAACGATTAATTTCTATCAATAAACCTGCTAAAGCACCAAACCATAGAGTACTTAGCACGGGTGCTACAGAGAGATATGTTTTTATATCCCGCATTGAAAATCCTCCTTCCTTGTTGGAATACATATATGATCATAAACTCTTGCCCAAGATTGTTATGCTATATATAAAATGAACCATATCGACGAAATTTTCCTATCCCTAAAAAAGAAAAAGATGACCCCTTCTTCCTATATATTACCAAGGAAAAGTAATCCTTCTTTTATAGGCGAAATTATATTGGATTTTATATGTATATAATTCCTTAATTATATGAGACCAAAAAGAAGAAATGACACGAGGGTTCTATATATAGATAGAGAAAGAAAGAAGAAGAAAATTATGATGTGGAAAAGAAGACAGGAATTGTGTACAATGGCATTGTACAACAATTTAATTTGGAAAAGGGATGTAGCGCAGCTTGGTAGCGCGTTTGTTTTGGGTACAAAATGTCACAGGTTCAAATCCTGTCATCCCTACCTATTACTTCTTTCTTCTTTATAGGCAGTAGCGACGAGATCAATTAAAGTAAAGTGGGTATAACTTGAATTTGTGGAGACTATACGTACGTGAGATACATTAGGAATAGAAAAAGATTTTCTTTTTGAATGAATGAAAGCGCTCTTAGTTCAGTTCGGTAGAACGCGGGTCTCCAAAACCCGATGTCGTAGGTTCAAATCCTACAGAGCGTGATTCCATCTATTTTATGTCGAAGCAGAGTAAAATAACTTAACAAAATTGAATTGTAACTCCAATTTCAATTTGACCTCCTCTCTGGTCTGGAGGAGGTCAATCAAAAAAAAAAAATGACTCAATCAAAGATCCAACTGATCCCCACGCCTGTATTGCAAATACGCAGTCACGAATAATCCCGCTAAAGTAATAGGAATTAGGCCTAAGACGATTCCAAATAGAAAAACTTCAATCATTTCGATTTGTTCGAGGGGATAAAAAAAGAGGTACGATCTATCCCTAAATAGTACTCTAAATTATCCACGAATCTCAATGACCAAGAAAAGAATTCCTAATTAGTCTGGAAAAGAGTCGTAGAATGCCAGGAATCCCAAAGAAAGATTTTTCTTTTCTGAATTATAATTATTCAGTCAATTCAAATAAGGCGTATCTTGTTCAAGCCAATAAATAGAGCTGGGGTTATAGTTAAAGCAGCCAGTAGAAAACCAAAATAACTAGTTAAAGTAAGCATGAAAGAGTTAAATTCCATTTATTTTTTTTTACTACACTACATATGTTGGTAAAGCATTTACCTAAGTTATGGAAAATTCATAATTCATCAGTTATTTTAGATAATACTAAAAAACAAGATAGAGTAAGATACAGAAGTGTAAAAGAAAGTGGATTCATCAGATGATACATGAGTCCCTAATTCCGAATCAAGAGATTTGTTGTGGAATTTGTCAATTGAGTAAAGTAATAATATTAAGAACTAGATCATCTAACCCCATTGAATGAAAAAAAGAAATTCAATTTTCAGGGAAATTTTTGAATAAGAGATAAATAAACAATTGAATTTGAAAAAAAAAACTTCTTTCTATTTTGGATAATTTCTTTTTCAATAGGACCCTCTTTTTGGAGTGAACGATCGAATATTCCCCTATTCCTTCTTATTTTAACTGATTGTATTCCATATGGAATAAGAGGAGAACAAAAGCATTCCACGACCTGCCAAGGGGCTGTTAAAAAAAAAAAAAAAAGAAAGCTCTTCCTTGAATTTACTTTATTTTTATTCCTTTTTCGAACTCCAACCAAAGTAGATTCGAAGACGAGTCACTTCAATTATCCTTTTAAGTTCTATTCTATCTTCTGTCTTTCCCTATTTCATCTCGTAAAGTTCCGCGCTCGCAGTTTGGTCAAGAAAGTTAGACCTAATCCAACAAACAATACAAGGATGAATTACGAATTATGAAAGGATAGATTTCACATATACTTGTCCTTGTATTGTGTCAGTATGAGAATATCCTTCCTAAATTATTTATCCAAACCTATTGATCATTAACTTAGATTTTCCCAAGATTTTGGCTGCTATTCCGAATTACTCTATTATTCCGAAGCCAATGAAAAGTAAGTAGAACCTACAAAAATGGGGTTTTCTATTGATGCCTTGAATAACATATAGCTTACCTATAGACAAAAAAAAAATAAAAAAGTAATTATGTTTCGGAACCAGGCAAAACCAGATTGCTGTGCCATAGGAAGGATAGCTATACTAATTCGGTATACTCAAAATACACCTTTGGTACAAAATTGACAATCTCACAAGGATGAAATATCAGTAATTTTCTATTTACTGGTCGATCCCATCTTTTACGGAATCAATTCCTTTTTTGAATGTACAAAAATTTTGGGAGTTCAGCATGTCTGGAAGCACGGGAGAACGTTCTTTTGCTGATATTATTACCAGTATTCGATACTGGGTTATTCATAGCATTACTATACCTTCCCTATTCATTGCGGGTTGGTTATTTGTCAGTACGGGTTTAGCTTATGACGTGTTTGGAAGTCCTAGGCCAAACGAGTATTTCACGGAAAGCCGACAAGGAATTCCGTTAATAACCGACCGTTTTGATTCTTTAGAACAACTCGATGAATTTAGTAGATCCTTTTAGGAGGCCCTCAATGACCATAGATCGAACCTATCCTATTTTTACAGTGCGATGGCTGGCTATTCACGGACTAGCTGTACCTACTGTTTTTTTCTTGGGATCAATATCAGCAATGCAGTTCATCCAACGATAAAACAAATTCCAACTATAGAACTATGACACAATCAAACCCGAATGAACAAAATGTTGAATTGAATCGTACCAGTCTATACTGGGGTTTATTACTCATTTTTGTACTTGCTGTTTTATTTTCCAATTACTTCTTCAATTGAGAGAAAGAAAGAGACTAATAAGAATTCTCTTATCCCATTTGGAAGGATACCATCCTTATAACTACCCATGACTGTTTTTGTCTCTAGCATGACCAATTGATAAAATGTGGAGGAAAGTAGGGGAAATGGCCGATACTACTGGAAGAATTCCTCTTTGGCTGATAGGTACTGTAGCTGGTATTGCTGTGATTGGTTTAGTAGGTGTTTTCTTTTATGGTTCATATTCTGGATTGGGTTCATCTCTATAGTAATCGGAGGGACCAGATTGTAAACATGAAAAAGTAGGAGCTTAGCGGGTCCTTACCCCCCTTTATCTGATTAGAGCGGAAAGGACCCGCGGAATTTTTATTTTACTCTTATAACGCGAATTGAATCTATTCGATTCACTCTTATGAAGCAACAAGAAAAAGAGATCACTCGAGGATCCAATATCTTATTCCACGAAGGAAGTATCCTGAAAATCCTTGATTTAGTTTCGAGTAATAAACTAATAAAACCTTAATCAAAACTATTCAACTAGCCTAAAAATAAAAAAACCTTCAATGGAAGAGTTTACTTTTTTTTTGCAAAATTTCTGTAAATTTGAAGTTGAACTTAATTAAACAAGCCAAGCAATTTGCTCACAATCACAAGAAATTTTTCCCCCGCCATATTTTCTTCCCCTCTGTTTGTCCACTACCTCGGCTAAACCTAAGCAAAAGAAAAAGAGGTCCAAGAGACAGACCCGAATAAAGAAGAAATAGTAATCTTTGACGAATTAGGAAGAAAAAGGATTCTTATTTTGATACAAGAAGAATCGGCACAAGAAAAAGGCTTTTTCTTGTGCCGAATAGACGATTAAGAAGACCTGCAATCCCTCCGAAAAAGAAGAAATTTTAATTTGATTGTTCTCGCCTTTGCCTTGGATTCTCTTCTTTTGCATGGGATATAAATAAGGAATTCCAGACATCTCATAAACAAAAAGCAGTCTAAACAAAAAAAGGATTTCCAAAATAGATCATAGATAATTCTAGCAATTGCCAATAAATCGAGGCTTTTTACCAACTTGATGGTAAGAAATCCCGGGACCTAGAAATTCATTTCGTACAATTGAACCTTTTCAAACTGTTTCTTTTTGAGAACCAAAAAAACTTGTGCCAAAATAACGGATGCGAAGAAGAACAAAAGGCCTTGGACACGTAATGGATCCTGAAGCACGATTTCTGCGTCCCCCTGACCAAAACCTCCCACATTAGGATTGCTTGTTAATGGTTGATCAAGCTTGATGGATTCCCCCTCTGAAACAAGAAGTTCTGGTCCGGGAGGTATAATATCAATCACTTGGCGTCCATCTGATGCATCAACTATGGATATTTCATACCCCCCCTTTTCTTTACGTAGTATTTTTCTTACTATACCTGTTGACGTAGCATTATAGACTGTATTGTTACTCTTGCTACCATCAGGATAGATCTGTCCTCTTCCTCGGTTTCCCCCTACATATATGGGATATTTTAAGAAATGAGCATCTTTCTTCGTAGCAGGATCAGGGGAAAGAATGGGAAAGACAATTTCACTATATTTCTTACCGGGAACAGGGCCTATCACAAGAATGTTTTTTTTATCGGGACGATAACTCTGAAAAGCAAGATTTCCTATCTTTTCTTTTAACTCAGGGGAAATACGATCGGGCGGCGCTAATTCGAATCCCTCGGGCAAAATAAGAACAGCACCTACATTCAACCCTCCCTTTTTTCCATTAGCAAGAACTTGTTTCAATTGCATATCATAAGGAATTCGAAGAACTGCTTCAAATACAGTATCGGGAAGCACAGCTTGGGGAACTTCAATATCGACGGGCTTGCTAGCTAAATGGCAATTGGCACATACAATTCGTCCAGTTGCTTCTCGTGGGTTTTCATAACCCTGCTGCGCAAAAATGGGATATGCATTTGAAATAGATGTCCGAGTTATTACGTATATCATGATCGATACAGAAATCGATCGAGTTATCTGTTCCTTTACCCAAGAAAAAGTATTTCTATTTTCCATGTCCAATCGCAGATCCCAGAATTTCTACAATAAATTAGATAGGTAGCTAAGCTAATCTAGTTCCCTATACACGAATCTGTTGTCATTCTACTGCAACAGTTGTACTGCAATGATGAATACCTTAAAGTAGGTATAAATAGAAAGAATTTTGCTAAAATGGAAAAGGGCTTTCTTTCTAAAAAAAGATGCTTGCTAATTTGATTAATATTAATATCGGGAGATCAAATGAATTTATGCTTCACTAATTGAATGATAAATGACTACAAGCGAAGGAGATAGACGATTTAAACAAAAAAAGACCCAAAATTTCAAACATGTATCTAGAATTACTGGAAAACTACAAACAAAAATAGTGAAAATAAGCTCGTTAGGAGCCCATCCAAAATCGTTGTAGACCCAACGAATTACTAGTTCCCAACCACGGGTGGAGTGAAATCCAACAAAAAAATCAGTAACTAAAAGAATAAAAAAAGCTTTTATTGAGTCATTTAAATTATAGAAGAATTCCTGAACCCAAGAATTCAAAATGACAAGTTCCTCTTTACCCAGAAAAAAAGAACCACTTAGAATAGCCAAACAGATTATATTTGTCGAGAAATGCAAAATGGTATGGAGATGATCCTCATTATTTATTTTGACCCATTGTATTATTTCCTTGTGTATTCCTGTAGGAGGTTTTTGTACATGTGTCTTTAGTTTCCCTTTTATCATCTCGTCCAAGAGAGAAAGTTCTTCTAATTCTATGAATCTTTCTAGAATCCTTTTCTCTTGAATATCAGTTAAGAGAGTTTCGGATTGCCTGGTATTCCACCAATTCTTAATCCAAAGTTCCAGACATTTGTTAAATGAGGAAGAGACCCCCCAAGGCAAAAGTACGATAAATACAAGATATAGTAAAGAAGGCAATGCTTTCTTTTTTTTCATTTTTGATCTGTAAATGGAGTTGTTAATGAATATGCTTCATTCGCTGACTCTATTCCATTCCCTGACTCTATATGATGATATTTCTATTTCATGATATTTCTATTTCTTTGAAGCAAAAACTCTATAGGTTTGATACCCTGTATCTATTCTTCTTTTTTGTATATTAGTTATTAGTGGAATTTCAGTGCATTGGGTTCTTTCTTAGATCTAGATGGAATGAAATAGTGAAATAGAATAAAAAAAAAGCCCTTTCGGATGAAAAAGGAAGAATAGTATGCGATATATCTAACTTGGATAAAAAAAAATTAAAAGCAAATTTCTCTTATCCTCGTTTGTTCCTTCCTTTAGATAAATACTTAAAAATCCCCTTACAATAACAAATCCAATTTAGAAGGGACTTCCTCCCTGTGTTGAGAAAACTTTTCTTCTTCCAATTCTTCTTTTCTTCATTCAACTCAGTTCAAAAAAGATACCTCAAAATACTTCAATTGGTACGCGCAAGAAATAGGCCAATTCGGCAGCTTTTTGTTCAATTTCTCGTGGAGTAAAAAATTTATCATCAGTACGAGTCAAGGGAATGATCCCCTGGCCCCGGATTTCCATATAAAGAATACGACGAGGATAAAGACCCTCTTTAACCTGAATTCTAATTGATTGGATATCCCGCATAAGGAATCGAAGGAAGACGCGACGTTTTATTCCAGGGAATCCCCAACGAAAAATGCACACTATTCCCTCTTTTCTATCGAATCGGTCATAACCACTACCTACATTCCACAAAATAGTACACCACAAGTAGGAGCTAATGAATAGGCCTGCGATTCCGTAGAAAGACATCACGACCCCCTGCGGAAAAAAAAGAATTTCTTGAGATGGAAGTATAGATATAATATTCTTACCAAGATAACTGGAAATCCCAACCGATAAGAATCCTAGTGAACCTAGAAAAAGAATACAGGCCCAGAAAAAATTACCCCTTTTTCGAGAACCTTTTAGAAGTTCTACCCATATGTGTTCTGATCGCCAATTCATATTAGATATACTAAATCCAGCAGCGGTCGATTGAAATTGAGAGAATAAGCTAAATAATTTTGACTTTACTTTTTTTGATTCTGAAATCGCCTTCAGCAACTAGTACTCCTGTGAAATAATAGGTTAGATACATTGACTTTCTATTCAAAAAATATTCGTTGATTCAATTAAAATAAATAAAATAAAACTCGCTATACCTGGCTCTGCATATTCATGCATTTATGCTCGTAGCCTATATCCGCATCCATAACCGTTTTTCATTTGTGTGTAGAAAGTGTGTGTAGAAAAAGCCACATACCCTACCATATTATATTACTTACACTAAAAAATACTAGACAATCTTATTTTTTTGCACATAAAGAAATAAAGAAGTCATTGCAATTGCCGGAAATACTAAGCCTACTAAAGGCACGAAAATAGAAGGTAAGTTTAAATCCGTCATGGAATAGGTGTCTCAATTCAAATTTACTATTTCTATCTAGTCGAAAAATATCTTAAGATTCTTATGATATAATTAAGTATATCTATTATAAGGAATATTGACTATTGTATTGTATTTTTTATTTTTAGTTTGAAAAATATTCTGTAAAAAAAATGAAAGGATAATAAGAAAATTCCAAAAAAGGAGAACTAATTAAAAAGATTTTATTTTGATTTTCCCATCCTCATGGCCTTTCTATCTTTCTAATCTAATTTGAAATTGGATTCAAAAGAAAGCGGTTAGAATTTACTTCCTGCATACATACTTCTCTAGAAGCGCATACAATAATGCGTGGTAAAGGCGGAAAAATAGTATATTCAATCAAAATCAAAGGGCAAATTATCTTACCTACTATAGATCCCCTACTACCCTCTTAGACTTTAAAAGGCGATATACCACCCAAAGAAAGGGTATGAAAATGCCGGGTGGAGTTAGCTTTTCGACGAAGACCTGTCCCGTGCAGCGAAGCCCTGTTAGTAAGACCCCCCGCAATAATGGATTATAGAAGAATATTATTCCAAATACTCCTCTGGACGCATATAGTAGCATTGCGATTCCGAATCTTTTTTATTTATGAATATGAACAGAAAAAATTCATTGTATCGTTGGGTCGGAGCGGAGGTTTGGTCCAGAAAAATTAGAAACAAAACGTCTACTCTACCGCATTGAAGTCTATAGCGCTGTATTTCCACGAAAGTATAATTCTTACCATCAGGATACGATCCTTTCTTTTGAACTAAACGTCTCTACGATGGGTCCAGGTTCTATGTCCAATCCCAAATCAAGGATTTCTCGCTCTTGATCGGAGTCATAAACTAAAAAAAAACTACCTTTTTATCCTTTTTCTCAAGGTTATAGAAAACTTCCTTATCTAGTTCTAGCATTTTGAAAAAAAAAAAATGCTTCTTTTTTTACACACAGTTCGAGTCACTTGTTGACTCACGATTACGCCTGTTAAAAGTTTCAAACGTCCTCTTTTTTGAAATTGAAAGAGAGTCCTATAAAAAGGTCTAACTTCCAAACTATGTCTTTTTTCATTCATTCTCCTTTAGTTTTTTTCTCTATCTAGAAGTGGAATAGAATAACCCGGTTGAAGGGTAATGATCATACGTCTGTAATGCATTGTATGGCCCAGAATAGGTCCTATTCTTCTACCTTTTCCAGGTAGTCGATGGCTATTCACAGCTACCACCTTAACACCAAAGAAGAGTTCGACCCAATGCTTTATTTCTGTCTTAGTGAATCCCGATTCGACATTAAAAGTATATTGATTCTTTCCCAATAAACGAAGACTTTTTTCTGTAAATACTGCGTATTTGATTCCATTATCATTATCATATGATAATACTATATTTTATTATTTTATTATTTTATTTGTATTTCTTTATTGTATTATACCTTAATATATATATTCTAGATATATAGAATAGACGAATCTCAATTTGTCAAGTCTCATGATCATATCATGATCTATTTTTATTCGGCTCAATCTTTTTTTTCTAAAAAAGATTGAGCCGAGTTTAATTGCAATCAATTAGAAGAATAAAGAAGAATTACTGCATTTCATAACTGATTTTTTTCTCTTTTTATTTCGTTTCTTTTTTATTTATACCTTCTTTATCTTTAGTTTTATCTAGTTAATCAATAGTATCTACCGGCTCGAACTCGAATTTGATCGCCTTCCATACTTCACAAGCTGCGGCTAGTTCAGGACTCCATTTGCAAGCTGCTCGGATAATTTCATTACCTTCGCGAGCAAGATCGCGCCCTTCGTTACGAGCTTGTACACAGGCTTCTAAAGCCACTCGATTAGCTGCTGCACCAGGTGCATTTCCCCAAGGATGTCCTAAAGTTCCTCCACCAAATTGTAATACAGAATCGTCCCCAAAGATTTCGGTCAGAGCTGGCATATGCCAAACATGAATACCACCTGAAGCTACCGGTATAACACCTGGCATGGATACCCAGTCCTGAGTGAAAAAGATACCGCGAGCACGATCTTTTTCAATAAAATCATCGCGCAATAAATCAACAAAACCTAAAGTCATTTCGCGTTCCCCTTCTAACTTACCTACTACTGTACCGGAGTGGATATGATCTCCCCCAGACATACGCAATGCTTTAGCTAATACACGGAAATGCATACCATGATTTTTCTGTCTATCAATAACTGCATGCATTGCACGGTGAATGTGAAGAAGTAGGCCATTGTCGCGGCAATAATGAGCCAAAGTAGTATTTGCGGTGAATCCCCCAGTTAAGTAGTCATGCATTACAATAGGAACCCCTAATTCTCTTGCAAATACAGCTCTCTTAATCATTTCTTCACATGTACCCGCAGTCGCATTCAAGTAATGCCCCTTGATTTCACCGGTTTCGGCCTGTGATTTATAAATAGCTTCGGCACAAAAGACAAAACGGTCTCTCCAGCGCATAAATGGTTGTGAGTTTACGTTTTCATCATCTTTGGTAAAATCAAGTCCACCACGTAGACACTCATAACACGCTCTACCATAATTTTTTGCGGATAATCCCAATTTTGGTTTAATAGTACATCCCAATAAAGGACGACCGTACTTGTTCAACTTATCTCTTTCAACTTGGATACCATGAGGCGGGCCTTGGAAAGTTTTTGAATAAGTAGGGGGAATTCGTAGATCCTCCAAACGTAGAGCACGTAGGGCTTTGAAACCAAATACGTTACCTACAATGGAAGTAAACATGTTAGTAACGGAACCCTCTTCAAATAGGTCTAATGGATAAGCTACATAACAGATCCATTGGTTGTCTTCCCCAGCAACAGGCTCGATGTGATAGCATCGTCCTTTGTAACGATCAAGACTGGTAAGTCCATCAGTCCAAACAGTTGTCCATGTACCAGTAGAAGATTCGGCAGCTACTGCAGCCCCTGCTTCTTCGGGCGGAACCCCAGGCTGAGGACTTACTCGGAATGCTGCCAAGATATCAGTATCCTTAGTTTCATACTCTGGGGTGTAGTAAGTCAATTTATAATCTTTAACACCAGCTTGAAATCCAACACCTGCTTTAGTTTCTGTTTGTGGTGACATAAGTCCCTCCCTATAACTCTTGAATTAAGAATTCTCACAATAACAGGGTCTACTCGATGTTAATTAGGCGTAAATGAAACTTTAGCAAAAATCTCGTAAAACAAAAAGGATATTCAATTAATATAATATCAACTCATTAAAGAAAATTGAGGGCATGCTTAGGTTAATGAATATGTTTCATTCATATATAATGCGTACACCCTGTGTATGTTCTATCCTATAGGAATTCCAATATAGGAATTCGATAGGAATTGAGTTGTTGTTATGGTAAGTTAACACGGTTCGTTATTAAACCATGGATTTGATTTACCAAATCCATAATTATTGTATACTCTTTGATAGATATAGCGCAACCCAAATTAATTCCTAATCCTTATTTTACAAGTTCTTAATAGTTCTCTTTTCTTATTTTGAATGCAAATACCTAACTAAATACTAATAAAATTCTTTGTTGACAGCAATCTATGCTTCACAGTAGTATATATTTTGTATATCGAAGTCCTAGATAGGAAAGTAGAGTAGGCACAGATCCTCCACAAAAGGCAAAATGTATATGAAAAAAAAGATTGATTGAACTTTCCAATGGACTCATTCCATGAGTAAACGATTGAATGGGATTCGCTTGGGCAACGAAATCAAGTCCTGGTCCCCTTTTCTCTCTTATTGAATTAACTAATTCATTTCCTTTTTACTTTTGGATTTTTTTTGATTTGATTTGGCATTATTCAACAATAAAAAAAGAAAAATTTCGACAAATTCCTTTTTTTTAATTATGTGATAATTATGAGAACCAATCCTACTACTTCTCCTCCCGGGGTTTCCACAATTGAAGAAAAAAGTACAGGTCGTATCGATCAAATTATTGGACCCGTGCTGGATGTCACTTTTCCCCCAGGCAAGTTACCTTATATTTATAACGCTTTGGTAGTCCAGAGTAGAGACACTGCCGATAAGCAAATTAATGTGACTTGTGAGGTACAACAATTATTAGGAAATAATCGAGTTAGAGCTGTAGCTATGAGTGCTACGGACGGGTTGATGAGAGGAATGGAAGTGATTGACACGGGAGCTCCTCTCAGTGTTCCGGTCGGTGGAGCTACTCTCGGACGAATTTTCAACGTTCTTGGGGAGCCTGTTGACAATTTGGGTCCTGTAGATAGTAGTGCAACGTTCCCTATTCATAGATCTGCGCCTGCCTTTATCGAGTTAGATACGAAATTATCCATCTTTGAAACAGGTATTAAGGTCGTCGATCTTTTAGCTCCTTATCGACGTGGAGGAAAAATAGGACTATTTGGGGGGGCTGGAGTAGGTAAAACAGTACTGATCATGGAATTAATCAATAACATTGCTAAAGCTCATGGGGGCGTATCCGTATTCGGTGGAGTAGGGGAACGGACTCGTGAAGGAAATGATCTTTATATGGAAATGAAGGAATCCGGAGTAATTAATGAAAAAAATATTGAGGAATCAAAGGTAGCTCTAGTCTATGGCCAAATGAATGAACCACCGGGAGCTCGTATGAGAGTTGGTTTAACTGCCCTAACTATGGCGGAATATTTCCGAGATGTTAATAAGCAAGACGTGCTTTTATTTATCGATAATATCTTTCGTTTTGTTCAAGCAGGATCAGAGGTATCCGCTTTATTAGGGAGAATGCCCTCCGCAGTGGGTTATCAACCTACTCTTAGTACAGAAATGGGTTCTTTGCAAGAAAGAATTGCTTCTACTAAAAAGGGATCTATAACTTCGATTCAAGCAGTTTATGTACCTGCAGACGATTTGACCGACCCTGCCCCTGCCACAACATTTGCACATTTGGATGCTACTACCGTACTTTCCAGAGGATTAGCTTCCAAGGGTATTTATCCAGCAGTAGATCCTTTAGATTCAACCTCGACTATGTTACAGCCTCGGATCGTTGGCAACGAACATTATGAAACTGCGCAAAGAGTTAAGGAAACTTTACAACGTTACAAAGAACTTCAGGACATTATCGCAATTCTTGGCTTGGATGAATTATCGGAAGAGGATCGTTTAACTGTAGCAAGAGCAAGAAAAATTGAGCGTTTCTTATCACAACCGTTCTTTGTGGCAGAAGTTTTTACTGGTTCTCCAGGAAAGTATGTTGCTCTTGCGGAAACTATTAGGGGATTTCAACTAATCCTTTCCGGAGAATTAGACGGCCTACCTGAACAGGCTTTTTATTTGGTGGGTAACATCGATGAAGCTAGCACGAAAGCTATAACCTTAGAAGAGGAGAACAAATCGAAGAAATGAAATTAAATCTTTATGTACTGACTCCTAAGCGAATTATTTGGGATTGTGAAGTGAAAGAAATCATTTTATCCACTAATAGTGGCCAAATTGGCGTATTACCAAACCACGCCCCCATTAACACAGCAGTAGATATGGGTCCTTTGAGAATACGCCTCCTCAACGACCAATGGTTAACAGCGATTCTGTGGAGCGGTTTTGCGAGAATAGTTAATAATGAGATCATCATTTTAGGAAATGATGCGGAACTGGGTAGTGATATTGATCCGGAAGAAGCTCAAAAGGCACTTGAAATAGCCGAAGCTAACTTGAGTAAAGCTGAGGGTACGAAAGATTTGGTTGAAGCGAAGCTCGCTCTCAGACGAGCTAGGATACGAATCGAGGCTGTCAATTGGATTCCCCCATCCAATTGAAGACAATCCAGTGGTTTATAGTTGATACAAAGAAAAAGGGAAGAGGGGTAGAAAAAGTTATTAGATAGCGAAGCGAAGTAAGTCCAATGCTATCTAGTAATTTTTCTACCTACTTACCTACTATTGGATTTGAACCAATGACTCCCGCCGTATGAAAGCAATACTCTAACCACTGAGTTAAGTAGGCAATTTATCACCACAAAGGAAGACCCATTACTTCGATCGATTATATATTGAATCCCTTTTCTAAGCAATACCGCTCTGTTATTGGTCTGTTATATACTAAATACTAAACTAAATACTAAACAGATACAGATCAAAGGG
>NW_028259461.1:6041683-6078921 GCF_056163025.1 Triticum urartu | reverse complement strand
TTCTTATCTTTTTTTTTAAAGATTGACGAATCAAATGATATTTCTGTTCTAATTTCTGCCGCTTCTTCTCCCTCTGAATCAAACTTTTTTTTGCCATAATGTGTCGTTGCTATTATTACCAAGTATACGGTTCTAATCCTAGATGGAAAAATAAATAGAAAAAGAAATCTAAAAAGGCAGATCCTCCCTCTCTATCAAGAGTAATGAACTAGGTGCTGATACAGTACAAAAAAACAAACTAAATTAACCAAACTTGCCTGATGTTGAGGCAATCAAGAAAGCTGCATAAGTGAATATATAACCCACGGAAAAGTGAGCTAATCCAACCAATCTTGCTTGCACAATGGAAAGAGCCACGGGCTTATCTCTCCAGCGAATTAAATTAGCTAAAGGTGTGCGTTCATGAGCCCATGCTAAAGTCTCAATTAATTCCTGCCAATACCCCCGCCAGGAAATTAAGAACATAAATCCAGTAGCCCAAACAAGATGTCCAAATAAGAACATCCACGCCCATACCGATAAACTATTCATCCCAAAAGGATTATATCCATTGATAAGTTGTGAAGAGTTTAACCATAGGTAATCTCTTAACCATCCCATCAAATAAGTGGAGGATTCATTAAATTGTGAAACGTTGCCCTGCCATAATGTGATATGTTTCCAATGCCAATAAAAAGTAACCCACCCAATGGTATTTAACATCCAGAAAACTGCCAAATAAAATGCGTCCCAAGCAGAAATATCACAAGTACCGCCGCGCCCTGGGCCGTCACAAGGAAAACTATATCCAAAATCCTTTTTATCTGGCATTAATTTGGAACCGCGTGCATCTAAAGCGCCCTTTACTAAAATCAATGTAGTTGTATGCAAACCTAGAGCAATAGCATGATGAACCAAGAAATCCCCAGGTCCTATTGTTAAGAAAAGCGAATTACTATTCTCATTAACAGCATTCAACCATCCGGGCAACCATAGGCTTCGACCCGCATTGAAAGCGGGGCCATTCGTTGAAGATAAGAGTATATCGAACCCATATGTCGTCTTGCCATGAGCAGATTGTATCCATTGGGCAAATATAGGTTCGATCAAGATTTGCTTTTCTGGAGTACCAAAAGCAAGCATGACGTCGTTATGAACATAAAGGCCCAAGGTATGGAATCCTAGAAAGAGGCTAGCCCAACTTAAATGAGATATGATAGCTTCTTTATGGTCTAACATTCTTGCCAATACATTATCCTCATTCTGTTCCGGATTGTAATCCCTAATGAAAAAAATAGCTCCATGAGCAAAAGCCCCTGTCATGATGAACCCTGCAATATATTGGTGATGAGTATATAAAGCAGCTTGAGTAGTAAAGTCTTGTGCTATGAATGCATAAGGAGGTAAAGAGTACATATGTTGAGCTACTAAGGAAGTAATAACCCCTAAAGAAGCTAGAGCAAGACCTAACTGAAAATGAATCGAATTGTTGATTGTGTCATAAAGGCCCTTATGCCCACGCCCTAATCGACCCCCCGGAGGAGTATGCGCTTCTAAAAGATCTTTAATACTGTGCCCAATTCCGAAGTTAGTTCGATACATGTGACCGGCAATGAGAAAAATAAATGCAATAGCTAAATGATGGTGAGCCATATCGGTCAGCCACAAACTTTGTGTTTGTGGATGGAATCCCCCAAGAAGAGTTAGAATGGCAGTTCCCGCTCCTTGAGCGGTACCAAATAAATGATTACTCGAATCAGGGTTTTGGGCATAAAGATTCCATTGACCCGTCAAAAGGGGTCCCAACCCCTGGGGATAGGGTAATACATCTAAGAAATTATTCCATCGAACGTACTCCCCCCTGGATGCGGGAATAGCAACATGAACTAAATGTCCTGTCCAAGCCAAAGAACTTACCCCGAAAAGTCCTGACAAATGATGATTGAGACGAGATTCCGCGTTTTTGAACCACGAAAGGCTTGGTTTCCATTTGGGTTGTAGATGTAACCAACCCGCTATTAAGGACAGCGTAGAAAGAAATAATAGAAAAAGAGCTCCAGTATAAAGATCCTCATTGGTGCGTAATCCTATTGTATACCACCACTGATAAACTCCAGAATAAGCAATATTCACTGGACCAGCAGCACCTCCTCGAGTAAAGGCTTCCACAGCGGGTTGACCAAAATGAGGATCCCAAATCGCATGAGCAATAGGTCTTACGTGTAAAGGATCCTGTATCCATGATTCAAAATTTCCTTGCCAAGCTACATGAAACAGATTTCCGGACGTCCATAGAAAGATTATTGCTAATTGCCCAAAGTGAGAAGCAAAAATGTTCTGATAAAGACGTTCTTCAGTAATATCATCATGACTTTCGAAATCATGTGCGGTAGCAATACCAAACCAAATACGACGAGTAGTGGGGTCCTGAGCTAAGCCTTGGCTAAACCTGGGAAATCTTAATTCCATAATGCCTTTCAAATCCTCCTAGCCACTATCCTACTGCAATAATTCTCGCTAAGAAGAATGCCCATGTCGTGGCAATTCCACCCAGAAGGTAATGGGTTACTCCTACAGCGCGTCCTTGTATAATGCTCAAGGCTCTAGGCTGAGTAGCAGGAGCAACTTTTAATTTGTTATGAGCCCAAACGATAGATTCAATGAGTTCTTGCCAATAACCACGGCCGCTGAATAAAAACATTAAACTGAAGGCCCAGACAAAATGAGCACCTAAGAAAAAAAGACCATATGCAGATAATGAAGAACCATAAGACTGAATGACTTGCGATGCCTGTGCCCACAAGAAATCTCGAAGCCACCCATTAATCGTAATGGAACTCTGTGCAAAGTTTCCCCCTGTAATATGAGTTACCACCCCTTGATCACTTATAGTACCCCAAACATCCGACTGCATTTTCCAACTGAAATGGAAAATGACTACCGAAATTGCATTGTACATCCAGAATAAACCTAAGAAAACATGATCCCAGGCGGATACTTGACATGTTCCCCCTCGGCCAGGCCCATCGCAAGGAAAGCGAAAACCTAGATTTGCTTTATCGGGTATCAAACGGGAACTCCGAGCAAATAAAACACCTTTCAAAAGTATTAATACAGTCACATGTATGGTAAATGCATGAATGTGATGGACTAAAAAATCTGCGGTTCCTAATGGAATAGGTAACAAAGCCACTTTGCCACCTACTGCTACTAACTCGCCGCCTCCCCACGTTAAGCTAGTACTTGTTGTTGCACCAGGAGCTGTTACGCCAGGCGCAGTAGCATGGATATTTTGTACCCATTGAGCAAAGATAGGTTGTAATTGTATGGCAGTATCCGAAAACATATCTTGTGGACGGCCTAAAGCACTCATGGTATCATTATGAATGTACAAGCCAAAACTGTGAAAACCTAGAAATATACATACCCAGTTAAGGTGGGATATGATTGCATCGCGGTGTCTAAGGACGCGATCTAATAGATCGTTGTATCGAGTAGTTGGATCATAGTCTCTTACCATAAAAATTGCTGCATGTGCAGCAGCACCGACTATTAGAAATCCGCCAATCCACATGTGGTGTGTGAACAAGGAAAGTTGTGTACCATAGTCAGTAGCTAGGTATGGATAGGGAGGCATAGAATACATATGATGAGCTACAACAATGGTTGTAGAGCCTAGCATAGCTAGGTTAAGAGATAATTGAGCATGCCATGACGTTGTTAAGATTTCATAAAGACCCTTATGGCCTTGTCCTGTAAATGGGCCCTTGTGAGCCTCCAAAATATCTTTAAGTCCATGGCCAATACCCCAATTGGTCCTATACATATGACCTGCGATTAGGAAAAGAATAGCAATAGCTAAATGATGGTGCGCAATATCGGTCAGCCAGAGACCACCGGTTACTGGATCTAGTCCTCCGCGAAAAGTCAGAAATTCTGCGTATTTGGACCAATTTAAAGTGAAAAAAGGGGTTGCTCCTTCGGCAAAACTAGGATAAAGTTGAGCCAAAAGGTCCCGATTCAAGATAAATTCATGAGGAAGTGGTATCTCTTTAGGATCCACCCCAGCGTCAAGAAATTGGTTAATTGGTAAAGATACATGAATTTGGTGCCCCGCCCAAGAAAGAGACCCAAGTCCTAATAATCCCGCTAAGTGGTGATTCAACATGGATTCTACATCTTGGAACCAGGCCAATTTGGGAGCGGCTTTGTGATAATGGAACCAACCAGCAAAAAGCATTAACGCTGCAAAAATCAATGCACCAATTGCAGTACAATAGAGTTGTAATTCACTAGTTATTCCAGATGCTCGCCAAAGCTGAAAAAAACCAGAGGTTATTTGGATTCCTCGGAAACCCCCGCCTACATCACCATTCAATATTTCTTGCCCTACTATAGGCCAAACTACCTGAGCACTGGGTCCAATGTGAGTAGGATCACTTAGCCATGCTTCATAATTGGAAAAACGGGCGCCATGAAAGTACATGCCACTCAACCAAAGAAAGATAATGGAAAGTTGCCCGAAATGAGCACTAAAGACTTTTCGAGAAATCTCCTCCAAATCACCAGTATGACTATCGAAATCGTGAGCATCAGCATGTAGGTTCCAGATCCAAGTGGTAGTATCAGGGCCCTTAGCTAGTGTTCTTGAGAAATGGCCGGGTCTGGCCCATTCCTCAAAAGATGTTTTTACAGGATCCCTATCCACAACAATTTTTACTTCTGGTTCCGGCGAACGAATAATCATTAAGTCCTCCTCTTTCCGGACAAGACATACAAAGAGACCCGCCAACTGTCTTTTTAGTGAATCTTTGAAAGATATATATTTTGAAAGATAGATTTTGAAAGATAGATTTTGAAAGATAGATATTGTGATTAGTTCTTTTCTTTACTATCTACCATCCTTCTATTTTTTTTTTAGTTATTCACTGGAGCAATTATATATTGAAGTCAATCCGAGGCAAGTGTTCGGGTCTATTATGACATAAAGATTAGGTGCCTAACGGACATTGTTTATCTTGAAAAACAAATATTTCTCGACGTAAGAAAAAAATCTTTTTTATTTTTAATTTAAGAAACTAGTGTATTTTTTTTGAGGGCATAAGCTCCTATCTATATCTACTTTCCTTGAGCATAATATAGGGTTTTTTATTTGATTCTAAATTCCAAGATAACTCATTAGAATTATTAATAAGATGGTCCTAATATATTAGCAATATTTAGATTGCCCCCTCTTTTTATTCACTTTATTACTTCTATTCTAGACCCTATCCCTATGGTTTATTCTTATGAAATATCATATAAAATAGAAGGTATAAGAAATGGATATAATGAAATTCTTGATTCGATCTTACGACCTAATTTATTTGATTAATGGATCAACAACCAAACCACCCATTTTATGAAAAAGAAGGAGCATGGTCTTATTCAAATTCAAAGCGCTTCGTAATCTTCAACCAGTTCTGTGCTTCAATATAATTTCCCGGAGTAAGCGCTATAGCTTGTTTCCAATATTCAGCAGCTTGATCAAACCAAGCTTCCGCAATTTCCGAATCACCCTGTAGAATGGCCTGTTCTCCTCGGTCGGAATAGGAAGTTCCTTCCCTTAGAACCGTACTTGAGAGTTTCCTACCTCATACGGCTCAGAAATTGCTATCTGAATTTCCCCTATCTTAACTGAATTCGATTTATCAAAAATCGATCCAATTTGTTCTTGGGTTAAGCAGAAGAAATTAATTACCTAAGTTTCAAACCCTAATTTTTATCAATAATCAGTTTGATCTTTTTTCCCACCTTCAGAAGAATGAAGCATAGATAGATATAGAGCCTTCGTTCAAATTTTCTGAGAGGTAACTATCCCGGTTTCATATATGAAATCTCTATAGAATCCTTGAAAAAGACTTTTTTCCATAAGAAAGAAAAAAGAACTTACTATCTTTGGGATCTGATACTACACCGCTGCTTAATCCCTTAGTGGATCGGCTCTATTACATAAGCGGATTCCTAAATTTTGCCCCATATCATGGGATAAGTAAGCAGTTTTTTTTAGTTGTATCGACCCAGTCGCTCACTAATTGATCTTTACGGTGCTTTCTCTATCAATTTGAGAAACTTTATCCATAGAGTAGTAGTATAGGCCATACTTTCTTCGTTTTTTGATTCTCGTGAAGTGTCCTTCCTTCCTACAGCTGATAGGGAAAAATCGTTGTTTTTACGATCCCTATGTAGAAAGCCCTTTTTTTCTAGTATTTACTAGAAAATTTGATCCTCTCTTTTTTTTTTTTCTTTCTATAGTGGAGATAGTCGCACGTAATGACAGATCACGGCCATATTATTAAAAGCTTGCGGTAAGAAGGGGTTTCGTTCTAGTGCCCGGAAATAATATTCCAAAGCCTTTGTATGCTCTCCATTGCTTGTGTGTATAAGGCCTATGTTATAGAGTATATAACTTCGATCATAGGGATCGATTTCTAGTCGCGTAGCTTCATAATAATTTTGCAAAGCTTCCGCATAATTTCCTTCGGATTGAGCCAACATCCGTTACGGTCGTTCATTCTATTCAAAAAATCTCCGTTCCAAAACCGTACATGAGGTTTTCATCTCATACGGCTCCTCCCTTCTGTACATAATAGTACTAAGCGAAATAATCTATAGAATCAAAATAGAATTAGTCCCGTCTCATTATGAACCGAAAGGGGCTGGTATTTTTCCAAGAAATCTCTAGCCAACCTTCCCACAAGAGGTTTTTCTTAACACCAATGAATTCTATTAATGCTAGAGGAAAACGATAGCTCCAATAATTTCTTTGTTCTCAACGCCTCCTATTTAGAGGAATTAGCTACTTCAACGATCTTTGATGGTTATAGGGGTATCCAAAGTACAAACCTGATGGTTGTTTGTTATCCCAACCATTCTTCCCAGCCCTGATACCGATCAGGAAAGGGGTAATTTCTAACAAAGTTTTTCTCTTGTTGATTCCTATTTCTAGGTGTAGTGCTTTTCTCCCCTATGCTGCCTACGGATACTAATAGAGTAGGATTGGCCTGTAATCCATACCATACCATATCCTGTAGGTGTAACCTTTCGCTCAATACTCAAATCTACAATTGAAGTATCTGAAGCCGCATCAATCGAGGATACACGACGGAAGGAATTGTTAGTTCGCCTCACCTTCCCGAAGCGTGGGTTTGTTTGCTTTACAAATTTGGTTCTCTCTATGCCAACCCCCCTCTCTTTTTCGTAAGACTGAGGTATAGGTAGGGCTAAAAAAAAGCAAAAAAAAGAGTCAAATCGCACCATCTCTATAATAAGTAAATGCCTTTTTTTCTCCTGAGGTTGTCGGAATTATTCGCAATAAAATATTGGCTACAATTGAGGAGGTCTTATCAATGAAATTTCCATTTCCACGGGATCTAGGCATAATTCCCAACCCATTCTATATAGAATTGTTTTCATTCCTTCACAAAATAACATAAAAACAAACACATTCGATTCTTATAATTATAAATAGATTGATCCATATGCTCTACTCTAAATCCATATGCTTTAAATGGATAAGAGAGATATGGATTTTCCGCTCAGCTCAAATTGTATCCTTTTCCTTCTGCTTGGACACGAAGAGATATGAAATATTTGACTAAGACTGGATTTCATTCCACTTTCCTATTTCTGAACAACAACTTATGTTATCAACTATTTCGTGTTTTCAAAGTTATTAATTGTCTCATACCCTATTTTTGATTTCGATAGTATGGTGTAGCGTATCTTATGCAAACGGAATTCTAAGGTTTCTTTATTTTATTATGCAATAAGAAGAATTCTTCCATTTTCTTTTTCTTTAGTTGCGGGAAAACCCAAATTAAAACTTTTATTTTATAGCGAGCGCAATTTCTAGTAAAAAATCCTGTATCCTTCCACTTAGATCAAAAGGAATTTTTCCAATAGAACTATGGAACCCCCGAGTGGTTGCGGTTGTACCTGTACTGCAGGAATAAGAAAACTCGCTATTCACTCAGTTTATTTTCCATAATAAGTTATGTAGGAGAGATGGCCGAGCGGTTCAAGGCGTAGCATTGGAACTGCTATGTAGACTTTTGTTTACCGAGGGTTCGAATCCCTCTCTTTCCGTTTTTCTTAATTCATCAACGTTAAGGATCACAATGTATCAAATCAAATAACAATTTTTTCCAGCAATAATATAATATCTTATATTATCTTATTTTGATTTAATAGAAATTAGAAATTCTCTATAGCAAATTACTGTGGTATGTAAAATACACATAGAGGAAAAAAGAAAAAAGGATCCTAATCCTAGGGTTAATCAATTTTAGCTAGTTGATGGGAAAATACAAATTAATGGTAATGGTCTTAGGGCGATTTAGTTCGGGGAAAGGGGAAGGGGAAGAAAATTCTATGAACCTTTCCTTTTTTCGTTAAGTTCAAGTCTGACGAGAGTAATATTCTACAACTAACAACTCATTTATTTTGAGACCGACCCACTTCCTATCTAGGATTTTATTTACTAGTCCTTTATATTCCAACGTGTCAATCGCCAAATGCTTTGGCAATTTCCCCGGGTCCGATGAAGCAATATAATTTTGAACCAGACCTTTTGATCTTTGGTTATCTTTCGTAGTAATAATATCTCGGGGTTTGCAACGAAAACTTGGTATATTGACTATACGACCATTAACTAAAATATGTCTATGGTTGACTAATTGGCGGGCCCCAGGAATGGTTGAAGCCATACCCAATCGAAAAAGGATATTATCCAAACGCATTTCAAGTAATTGTAGTAAAACCTGGCCTGTTGACCTTTTTGCTTTTCCAGCGATATGTACATATCTAAGTAATTGTCGTTCTGTCAGACCATAATGAAAACGCAATTTCTGTTTTTCTTGAAGACGAATACGATATTGCTCCTTTTTCCCAGAATTGAATTTTTTTTTAAGATTACTTCCGGATTTAGGTGTTTTTCTAGTGAGTCCTGGTAAAGCTCCCAGACGGCGTATTTTTTTTAAACGAGGTCCTCGATAACGGGACATGAAGACTCCTTTTTTTATTTTATTGAAATTTCATTTTACACAATTAATTTCATTGTATTTACATTACAGAATACATCGAAATTAAAACTGAATTAAACTACAGGATAAACAGAGTAAAATCAACTAAAGTACCCCAAAAAATGGAATTTCATCAAAATCTTTTTTTTTTGTATATATATTATTTATTTTATTGTTTTGTATCTAGCAAAATTGTAAGGTAAAAAACATAAAAGATCCTGGATTCTCCATTTAATTCGGAAAAAAAGAGATTCTTGTTCGTAGAACATCGATAGAGAAAAAAAAGCCGACTATCGGATTTGAACCGATGACCCTCGCATTACAAATGCGATGCTCTAACCTCTGAGCTAAGTGGGCTTACATAACGGAAATAGTGTAACAAATAGAAATAGGTATAGTATAGGAAATCCGTAAAATCTCAGATATTAGTTATTAATCTTAGCTATTAACTAGTTCTAAATTTGAAGTTATACTTATAAAAATAAAAAAATACTAAAACTTCTTAAAGATAAAGTTAGCTTGATATGCTTAACTATAGGATATTAAAAAATAAAATTATAGAATTTATTGGTATTTTCATTCGATCATTATAGACTTTATTATTTGTTAATAATTTGAGGATTAATATTTCACTAAGGGGAACATAGAGTCAGAGTAAATAAAATTGCTAATTCTGATTAGAAAAAAAGAATAAATATCAAGCGTTATAGTATAATTTTGAATACTATAAAAAAGTAAGACGGGAGGTGGGGGAGATAAAAACTTTTGGATATATTGATTCGGATTGAATTGCAAATACATCAAGGATAGAATCAATTCAATTCTGAATTGCAATAAGCAAGCGAGGTCTCTCAAATAGAGTCGAACTGAACTGCTAGACTACGTTGAGTGATGAACTCAATGATTCAAAAAAAAAACTAAGAGATGGATGAAATTACACAAGGAATCCTGGTCTCAAAGAAGAGGGAAATGGGGATATGGCGAAATCGGTAGACGCTACGGACTTGATTGTATTGAGCCTTGGTATGGAAACCTGCTAAGTGGTAACTTCCAAATTCAGAGAAACCCTGGAATTAAAAAAGGGCAATCCTGAGCCAAATCCGTGTTTTGAGAAAACAAGGGGTTCTCGAACTAGAATACAAAGGAAAAGGATAGGTGCAGAGACTCAATGGAAGCTGTTCTAACGAATCGAGTTAATTACGTTGTGTTGTTAGTGGAATTCCTTCTAGTTCTAAATTAGAGAAAGAGGGGTTTTATACCTTATACATTTAATAAACACGTATAGATACTGACATAGCAAACGATTAATCACAGAACTCATATTATATTCTAATTATAATATAGGTTCTTTATCTTTTTTAAAAATGAAATTAGAAATGATAATGATTATGAAATAAAAAACTCATATCATAATTTTTTTTTTTCATTATTGTGAATCCACTCCAATCGAATATTGAATAATCAAATTCTTCAATTAAAATTCAAAGTTTTCGAGATCTTTAAAAAAGTGGATTAATCGGACGAGGACAAAGAGAGAGTCCCATTCTACATGTCAATACTGACAACAATGAAATTTCTAGTAAAAGGAAAATCCGTCGACTTTATAAGTTGTGAGGGTTCAAGTCCCTCTATCCCCAAATCCTCTTTTATTCCCTAACTATACTATATTATTATTATTTATCCTCTTTTTTTTTTTCTTTTTATCAATGCACTTTTTTTTCTTTTTATCAATGCAATGGGTTTAAGATTCATTAGCTTTCTCATTCTACTCTTTCACAAAGGAATGCGAAGAGAACTCAATGGATCTTATCCTATTCATTGAATAGATTTCTTTTTTATTAGAGTATCGGCAAGAAATCTTGGTTATTCACTCTATTTTTAAGTTTTATTTAAGTAAACCATGCACAATGCATAGGACTACCCCCCCCATTTTCAAATTTAAAATTTGAAATACTTTAATTAATTTTTAGTCCTTTTAATTGACATAGATACAAATACTCTACTAGGATGATGCACAAGAAAAGGTCAGGATAGCTCAGTTGGTAGAGCAGAGGACTGAAAATCCTCGTGTCACCAGTTCAAATCTGGTTCCTGGCAGAGAAAAAAAAAAAAAAGATCCACCGAATAGGTATTGATCCAAATACCTCGAGATGGATTGTGATACATATTCATTAATAATATTTATTCATCTAAGTGGATAAATCTATAATATAAATATAGAGGCACTTCTTTTTCTTTTTAAAGAAGTTTTAAAATATATCTTTTCTTTATGATAAAGAAGGGGGTGAGATTCCCCTTTATTTTTTTGCGTTTCTTAATTTTGTATTCCGCTATTCCGACGAATATTTTTTTAGTCTTGCTTATCTTTATCTTATCTTATTTTCCTAGTTGTGCTAAGTAATGTGCGCGGTACAAAGTTCCTGGTAGAGAACTTCTTTGAGTCATCCTATTTTTCTGTTCATATGAAGGAAATTAATATGCGATTTTCAAAATAGGGGAATCCAAATGAAACCCTTTTTTTGCTCAGTCTATCTGGAATGCTTTTGTATAATTAGGAATTAATTATAAATAGGTATTCCGTTTCATCTAGGAAAAGAACCTAAAAATATTCCTTGACTTGAATAAAATCTGGAGTTGTGTTGTATAAGTGAGCATGAATTTCTTATCATTCAATGAGCATCTTGTATTTCATAAAAATTGGGGGTTATATAATCCTTACGTAAGGGCCAGCCTATCCAACTTTCAGGCATTAGGATACGTTTAAGGCGCGGATGATTATCATAAGAGATTCCCACCATATCATAAGATTCGCGTTCTTGAAAATCGGCACTTCTCCAAATCCAGAAGACAGACGGAATTCTAGGATTATCCTTTTGGGCAAAGACTTTTATGCAGACTTCTTCTGGATTATCTATACCATATTGTATTCTCGTAAGATGATACACGCTAGCTAAAGATCCACCGGGTGCTACATCATAAGCACATTGGGAGCGTAAATAATTGTAACCATATACATATAAAATGACAGCAATGGAATCCCAATCCCCTGCTTTTATTTGTAAAGTCTCTATTCCTCGGTGATCAAAGCCCAAAGATCTATGAACCACCTCATGTTTGACTAGCCAATTAGATAACCAACCCTGCTGCATTGTCTTCATCTCTCCCTCTTTGTATAAATATTTCACATTTCGGATGCAAGTTTGAAAGATTGCCCTGCTTTTTATTTTTCTACACAAAAGAGCCCCTCTCCTAATTCACTAATTTGTAGGAAGGTACTGAACTTTTGGATTTGAAAAAAGTTTCAGAAGATATATCTAATGTAGATGGTGATTGATAGAGCAATTCTTGCTCATAAGTTCCTGTATGAGTACTGCGCCTAACATAAAGCTTGTGACTGGTAGTAAAACATCTATTTTTATTTTGAGATAGAGTTTGATCCTCAACTATTTCTCGCGATATCTTCTTACGAAGTTTTGTTAGGGCATCTATAACTGCCTCCGGTTTAGGTGGGCAGCCCGGCAAGTAGACATCCACAGGAATTAACTTATCAACTCCCCGAACAGTACTATAGGAATCCGTACTGAACATTCCCCCTGTAATAGTACAGGCTCCCATAGCAATGACGTATTTTGGTTCAGGCATTTGCTCGTATAATCTCACTAAAGAGGGAGCCATTTTCATTGTTACCGTACCGGCTGTTAAAATTAGGTCTGCTTGCCTAGGACTTGATCTTGGTACCAATCCATAACGATCAAAGTCGAATCGTGAGCCTATTAATGAAGCAAATTCAATGAAACAACAACTGGTACCGTATAGAAGGGGCCATAAACTGGAGAGTCTTGACCAATTCGAAAGATCATTTGGTGTAGTTGAAATAACAGAATTGGAACTTGTTTGGTCAAGTAAGGGAAACTCAATCAAATTCATAACTGTCTCAATAGAATCTTTTCCTTCTTTTTTTTTGTCTAAATATTCAGTTAAGACCATTCCAAGGCTCCTTTTCGCCATGCATAAACTAAACCAACAACTAAGATAAGCACGAAAATCAAAGCTTCGATAAAAACGGATACACCCAATACGTCGAAACTCATTGCCCAAGGGTATAGAAAGACGGTTTCCACATCAAAAACAACAAAAACGAGCGCAAACATATAATAGCGTATTCGGAATTGTACCCAAGCCCCTCCCATGGGTTCTATACCCGATTCATAACTAGAAAGCTTCTCTGGTCCTTCACTAACCGGGGCTAAAAGTCCTGAAATCGAAAATGCCAAAATAGGAATAAGGCTTGCTATTATTAGAAATGTCCAAAAAATATCATATTCGTGAAGCAGAAACATAATGTACTCCCATTAATGTGGAATAGGCGGAACTTAAATTAGTCAATTCAATTCAGCATTGTCAATTTATCCAGAACTTCTCTCTTTTCCTCGGTGAAACAAGAATCTTTTTTGTTCAAACAAAAGCGCTTAGTTTAAGTTTAGCCTTTGTTTCCTCTGTGCTGCATCTTCTTTAAAGATTCATCCAATGGAATCCCAACTCCCTTTCTTTTGGATTTCCATTCTATTTAGATATGGTGTATGTAGATCTAATTCTTATATAAAGAAAACTTTCTCGTTTCACTTTGTCTCGCTTTCTCTAGAATCTCTAGAAAAAAGAATAGCTCTATCCTTTATTTAATATTTAATAATAAAATAATAAGAGACTATTAAATAAAAATGAGAATACTACTAAATTAGAACCTAATTAAGATAGTAGGACTAATCTATGCAGTATAATTAATGAGAAGTAATACTATAAAATAAAAATAAAGAACTCTATTTCAGAACTATGAGACAGAATATTCTGTTTTCTTATTTACTCTTTACTTTATTTTTTCTATTTAAAGTTGATCAATTTACATAATGTATCTATAAACAAAGTAATAAATATACTTAAAACAAAGTAGGAATTCGCAAAATGGATAAAATCATTGCAGTTATTATAGGGAAGTCTAGAGATATCCTATTTGAAGGAGGACGGGATTCAAATCAGGGAAAGGATCCTTTCTTCTATTGATTTGATAGAAATTCGTTTTTCTTTTCCTGTCTGTATGATTTTGATTTTCGATGAATGAGCCTTTGGTAATGCTTTTATCTCTATTCTATGTCGCAGGCGCCTATCCAGTCTATAAACAAATACTAATGAGAAAATGAAAACTATACTAAACTAAAGAAAACATAGGATAGAGATCCTAAAATCTAAAAAAGGGCATATTAGGGCTATACGGATTCGAACCGTAGACCTTCTCGGTAAAACAGATCAAACGGATTATTATCGAAATGATTTGAACTGTTTCAAAGACCCAACATGCATTTTTTTGCATTGGGCTCTTTCATAAACTGATTTAAAGATCAGTTAGTCCACCATAGTTTTTCTTTACGGAAAGATAATGAGATGGCTCCCTGTGCTCTGATTGATTTTTTGTATTATGATCTATCTAGGAGCAATACCAAAGTGTTTCAAAGGAGGATTACCTTGACTTAGGTCTGCCTCCGGTCTAAATTAAATCAACCTAAGTGAAATGGAGTCTCTATCGTTCCACTGCAAGAGTTAACTATGAGACTTCATACACCTTAAAGTTCATAGAACGAAAAGAAGTTTTTTGGAGGCCCTTATCCTCATTACGCCTAGCATTTAGTGGGCTGGATATTTACCTTATCAACTAGCAAATCCATAAGGGTTCTATTTGATTAGGCACCTGAATTGGCACCTGAATCGGACTGAACCGACTGTTTGTCAGGCTACTGTTCTCCTATTCTCTCGAATCTATGAAGTAAGACATTGATTTTGCAATAAGATCGATTATGTTCATTGCATAATAAGCTCCTTTGAAAAGCATTGGCGCACGTGTAAACGAGTTGCTCTACCGAACTGAGCTATAGCCCTTATCAGAGATATCTTAACATATAGATAATTTCTTGTCAAGATGAATATTTTCTAATGCCAGAGGATACCCCTTTGATCTGTATCTGTTTAGTATTTAGTTTAGTATTTAGTATATAACAGACCAATAACAGAGCGGTATTGCTTAGAAAAGGGATTCAATATATAATCGATCGAAGTAATGGGTCTTCCTTTGTGGTGATAAATTGCCTACTTAACTCAGTGGTTAGAGTATTGCTTTCATACGGCGGGAGTCATTGGTTCAAATCCAATAGTAGGTAAGTAGGTAGAAAAATTACTAGATAGCATTGGACTTACTTCGCTTCGCTATCTAATAACTTTTTCTACCCCTCTTCCCTTTTTCTTTGTATCAACTATAAACCACTGGATTGTCTTCAATTGGATGGGGGAATCCAATTGACAGCCTCGATTCGTATCCTAGCTCGTCTGAGAGCGAGCTTCGCTTCAACCAAATCTTTCGTACCCTCAGCTTTACTCAAGTTAGCTTCGGCTATTTCAAGTGCCTTTTGAGCTTCTTCCGGATCAATATCACTACCCAGTTCCGCATCATTTCCTAAAATGATGATCTCATTATTAACTATTCTCGCAAAACCGCTCCACAGAATCGCTGTTAACCATTGGTCGTTGAGGAGGCGTATTCTCAAAGGACCCATATCTACTGCTGTGTTAATGGGGGCGTGGTTTGGTAATACGCCAATTTGGCCACTATTAGTGGATAAAATGATTTCTTTCACTTCACAATCCCAAATAATTCGCTTAGGAGTCAGTACATAAAGATTTAATTTCATTTCTTCGATTTGTTCTCCTCTTCTAAGGTTATAGCTTTCGTGCTAGCTTCATCGATGTTACCCACCAAATAAAAAGCCTGTTCAGGTAGGCCGTCTAATTCTCCGGAAAGGATTAGTTGAAATCCCCTAATAGTTTCCGCAAGAGCAACATACTTTCCTGGAGAACCAGTAAAAACTTCTGCCACAAAGAACGGTTGTGATAAGAAACGCTCAATTTTTCTTGCTCTTGCTACAGTTAAACGATCCTCTTCCGATAATTCATCCAAGCCAAGAATTGCGATAATGTCCTGAAGTTCTTTGTAACGTTGTAAAGTTTCCTTAACTCTTTGCGCAGTTTCATAATGTTCGTTGCCAACGATCCGAGGCTGTAACATAGTCGAGGTTGAATCTAAAGGATCTACTGCTGGATAAATACCCTTGGAAGCTAATCCTCTGGAAAGTACGGTAGTAGCATCCAAATGTGCAAATGTTGTGGCAGGGGCAGGGTCGGTCAAATCGTCTGCAGGTACATAAACTGCTTGAATCGAAGTTATAGATCCCTTTTTAGTAGAAGCAATTCTTTCTTGCAAAGAACCCATTTCTGTACTAAGAGTAGGTTGATAACCCACTGCGGAGGGCATTCTCCCTAATAAAGCGGATACCTCTGATCCTGCTTGAACAAAACGAAAGATATTATCGATAAATAAAAGCACGTCTTGCTTATTAACATCTCGGAAATATTCCGCCATAGTTAGGGCAGTTAAACCAACTCTCATACGAGCTCCCGGTGGTTCATTCATTTGGCCATAGACTAGAGCTACCTTTGATTCCTCAATATTTTTTTCATTAATTACTCCGGATTCCTTCATTTCCATATAAAGATCATTTCCTTCACGAGTCCGTTCCCCTACTCCACCGAATACGGATACGCCCCCATGAGCTTTAGCAATGTTATTGATTAATTCCATGATCAGTACTGTTTTACCTACTCCAGCCCCCCCAAATAGTCCTATTTTTCCTCCACGTCGATAAGGAGCTAAAAGATCGACGACCTTAATACCTGTTTCAAAGATGGATAATTTCGTATCTAACTCGATAAAGGCAGGCGCAGATCTATGAATAGGGAACGTTGCACTACTATCTACAGGACCCAAATTGTCAACAGGCTCCCCAAGAACGTTGAAAATTCGTCCGAGAGTAGCTCCACCGACCGGAACACTGAGAGGAGCTCCCGTGTCAATCACTTCCATTCCTCTCATCAACCCGTCCGTAGCACTCATAGCTACAGCTCTAACTCGATTATTTCCTAATAATTGTTGTACCTCACAAGTCACATTAATTTGCTTATCGGCAGTGTCTCTACTCTGGACTACCAAAGCGTTATAAATATAAGGTAACTTGCCTGGGGGAAAAGTGACATCCAGCACGGGTCCAATAATTTGATCGATACGACCTGTACTTTTTTCTTCAATTGTGGAAACCCCGGGAGGAGAAGTAGTAGGATTGGTTCTCATAATTATCACATAATTAAAAAAAAGGAATTTGTCGAAATTTTTCTTTTTTTATTGTTGAATAATGCCAAATCAAATCAAAAAAAATCCAAAAGTAAAAAGGAAATGAATTAGTTAATTCAATAAGAGAGAAAAGGGGACCAGGACTTGATTTCGTTGCCCAAGCGAATCCCATTCAATCGTTTACTCATGGAATGAGTCCATTGGAAAGTTCAATCAATCTTTTTTTTCATATACATTTTGCCTTTTGTGGAGGATCTGTGCCTACTCTACTTTCCTATCTAGGACTTCGATATACAAAATATATACTACTGTGAAGCATAGATTGCTGTCAACAAAGAATTTTATTAGTATTTAGTTAGGTATTTGCATTCAAAATAAGAAAAGAGAACTATTAAGAACTTGTAAAATAAGGATTAGGAATTAATTTGGGTTGCGCTATATCTATCAAAGAGTATACAATAATTATGGATTTGGTAAATCAAATCCATGGTTTAATAACGAACCGTGTTAACTTACCATAACAACAACTCAATTCCTATCGAATTCCTATATTGGAATTCCTATAGGATAGAACATACACAGGGTGTACGCATTATATATGAATGAAACATATTCATTAACCTAAGCATGCCCTCAATTTTCTTTAATGAGTTGATATTATATTAATTGAATATCCTTTTTGTTTTACGAGATTTTTGCTAAAGTTTCATTTACGCCTAATTAACATCGAGTAGACCCTGTTATTGTGAGAATTCTTAATTCAAGAGTTATAGGGAGGGACTTATGTCACCACAAACAGAAACTAAAGCAGGTGTTGGATTTCAAGCTGGTGTTAAAGATTATAAATTGACTTACTACACCCCAGAGTATGAAACTAAGGATACTGATATCTTGGCAGCATTCCGAGTAAGTCCTCAGCCTGGGGTTCCGCCCGAAGAAGCAGGGGCTGCAGTAGCTGCCGAATCTTCTACTGGTACATGGACAACTGTTTGGACTGATGGACTTACCAGTCTTGATCGTTACAAAGGACGATGCTATCACATCGAGCCTGTTGCTGGGGAAGACAACCAATGGATCTGTTATGTAGCTTATCCATTAGACCTATTTGAAGAGGGTTCCGTTACTAACATGTTTACTTCCATTGTAGGTAACGTATTTGGTTTCAAAGCCCTACGTGCTCTACGTTTGGAGGATCTACGAATTCCCCCTACTTATTCAAAAACTTTCCAAGGCCCGCCTCATGGTATCCAAGTTGAAAGAGATAAGTTGAACAAGTACGGTCGTCCTTTATTGGGATGTACTATTAAACCAAAATTGGGATTATCCGCAAAAAATTATGGTAGAGCGTGTTATGAGTGTCTACGTGGTGGACTTGATTTTACCAAAGATGATGAAAACGTAAACTCACAACCATTTATGCGCTGGAGAGACCGTTTTGTCTTTTGTGCCGAAGCTATTTATAAATCACAGGCCGAAACCGGTGAAATCAAGGGGCATTACTTGAATGCGACTGCGGGTACATGTGAAGAAATGATTAAGAGAGCTGTATTTGCAAGAGAATTAGGGGTTCCTATTGTAATGCATGACTACTTAACTGGGGGATTCACCGCAAATACTACTTTGGCTCATTATTGCCGCGACAATGGCCTACTTCTTCACATTCACCGTGCAATGCATGCAGTTATTGATAGACAGAAAAATCATGGTATGCATTTCCGTGTATTAGCTAAAGCATTGCGTATGTCTGGGGGAGATCATATCCACTCCGGTACAGTAGTAGGTAAGTTAGAAGGGGAACGCGAAATGACTTTAGGTTTTGTTGATTTATTGCGCGATGATTTTATTGAAAAAGATCGTGCTCGCGGTATCTTTTTCACTCAGGACTGGGTATCCATGCCAGGTGTTATACCGGTAGCTTCAGGTGGTATTCATGTTTGGCATATGCCAGCTCTGACCGAAATCTTTGGGGACGATTCTGTATTACAATTTGGTGGAGGAACTTTAGGACATCCTTGGGGAAATGCACCTGGTGCAGCAGCTAATCGAGTGGCTTTAGAAGCCTGTGTACAAGCTCGTAACGAAGGGCGCGATCTTGCTCGCGAAGGTAATGAAATTATCCGAGCAGCTTGCAAATGGAGTCCTGAACTAGCCGCAGCTTGTGAAGTATGGAAGGCGATCAAATTCGAGTTCGAGCCGGTAGATACTATTGATTAACTAGATAAAACTAAAGATAAAGAAGGTATAAATAAAAAAGAAACGAAATAAAAAGAGAAAAAAATCAGTTATGAAATGCAGTAATTCTTCTTTATTCTTCTAATTGATTGCAATTAAACTCGGCTCAATCTTTTTTAGAAAAAAAAGATTGAGCCGAATAAAAATAGATCATGATATGATCATGAGACTTGACAAATTGAGATTCGTCTATTCTATATATCTAGAATATATATATATTAAGGTATAATACAATAAAGAAATACAAATAAAATAATAAAATAATAAAATATAGTATTATCATATGATAATGATAATGGAATCAAATACGCAGTATTTACAGAAAAAAGTCTTCGTTTATTGGGAAAGAATCAATATACTTTTAATGTCGAATCGGGATTCACTAAGACAGAAATAAAGCATTGGGTCGAACTCTTCTTTGGTGTTAAGGTGGTAGCTGTGAATAGCCATCGACTACCTGGAAAAGGTAGAAGAATAGGACCTATTCTGGGCCATACAATGCATTACAGACGTATGATCATTACCCTTCAACCGGGTTATTCTATTCCACTTCTAGATAGAGAAAAAAACTAAAGGAGAATGAATGAAAAAAGACATAGTTTGGAAGTTAGACCTTTTTATAGGACTCTCTTTCAATTTCAAAAAAGAGGACGTTTGAAACTTTTAACAGGCGTAATCGTGAGTCAACAAGTGACTCGAACTGTGTGTAAAAAAAGAAGCATTTTTTTTTTTTCAAAATGCTAGAACTAGATAAGGAAGTTTTCTATAACCTTGAGAAAAAGGATAAAAAGGTAGTTTTTTTTTAGTTTATGACTCCGATCAAGAGCGAGAAATCCTTGATTTGGGATTGGACATAGAACCTGGACCCATCGTAGAGACGTTTAGTTCAAAAGAAAGGATCGTATCCTGATGGTAAGAATTATACTTTCGTGGAAATACAGCGCTATAGACTTCAATGCGGTAGAGTAGACGTTTTGTTTCTAATTTTTCTGGACCAAACCTCCGCTCCGACCCAACGATACAATGAATTTTTTCTGTTCATATTCATAAATAAAAAAGATTCGGAATCGCAATGCTACTATATGCGTCCAGAGGAGTATTTGGAATAATATTCTTCTATAATCCATTATTGCGGGGGGTCTTACTAACAGGGCTTCGCTGCACGGGACAGGTCTTCGTCGAAAAGCTAACTCCACCCGGCATTTTCATACCCTTTCTTTGGGTGGTATATCGCCTTTTAAAGTCTAAGAGGGTAGTAGGGGATCTATAGTAGGTAAGATAATTTGCCCTTTGATTTTGATTGAATATACTATTTTTCCGCCTTTACCACGCATTATTGTATGCGCTTCTAGAGAAGTATGTATGCAGGAAGTAAATTCTAACCGCTTTCTTTTGAATCCAATTTCAAATTAGATTAGAAAGATAGAAAGGCCATGAGGATGGGAAAATCAAAATAAAATCTTTTTAATTAGTTCTCCTTTTTTGGAATTTTCTTATTATCCTTTCATTTTTTTTACAGAATATTTTTCAAACTAAAAATAAAAAATACAATACAATAGTCAATATTCCTTATAATAGATATACTTAATTATATCATAAGAATCTTAAGATATTTTTCGACTAGATAGAAATAGTAAATTTGAATTGAGACACCTATTCCATGACGGATTTAAACTTACCTTCTATTTTCGTGCCTTTAGTAGGCTTAGTATTTCCGGCAATTGCAATGACTTCTTTATTTCTTTATGTGCAAAAAAATAAGATTGTCTAGTATTTTTTAGTGTAAGTAATATAATATGGTAGGGTATGTGGCTTTTTCTACACACACTTTCTACACACAAATGAAAAACGGTTATGGATGCGGATATAGGCTACGAGCATAAATGCATGAATATGCAGAGCCAGGTATAGCGAGTTTTATTTTATTTATTTTAATTGAATCAACGAATATTTTTTGAATAGAAAGTCAATGTATCTAACCTATTATTTCACAGGAGTACTAGTTGCTGAAGGCGATTTCAGAATCAAAAAAAGTAAAGTCAAAATTATTTAGCTTATTCTCTCAATTTCAATCGACCGCTGCTGGATTTAGTATATCTAATATGAATTGGCGATCAGAACACATATGGGTAGAACTTCTAAAAGGTTCTCGAAAAAGGGGTAATTTTTTCTGGGCCTGTATTCTTTTTCTAGGTTCACTAGGATTCTTATCGGTTGGGATTTCCAGTTATCTTGGTAAGAATATTATATCTATACTTCCATCTCAAGAAATTCTTTTTTTTCCGCAGGGGGTCGTGATGTCTTTCTACGGAATCGCAGGCCTATTCATTAGCTCCTACTTGTGGTGTACTATTTTGTGGAATGTAGGTAGTGGTTATGACCGATTCGATAGAAAAGAGGGAATAGTGTGCATTTTTCGTTGGGGATTCCCTGGAATAAAACGTCGCGTCTTCCTTCGATTCCTTATGCGGGATATCCAATCAATTAGAATTCAGGTTAAAGAGGGTCTTTATCCTCGTCGTATTCTTTATATGGAAATCCGGGGCCAGGGGATCATTCCCTTGACTCGTACTGATGATAAATTTTTTACTCCACGAGAAATTGAACAAAAAGCTGCCGAATTGGCCTATTTCTTGCGCGTACCAATTGAAGTATTTTGAGGTATCTTTTTTGAACTGAGTTGAATGAAGAAAAGAAGAATTGGAAGAAGAAAAGTTTTCTCAACACAGGGAGGAAGTCCCTTCTAAATTGGATTTGTTATTGTAAGGGGATTTTTAAGTATTTATCTAAAGGAAGGAACAAACGAGGATAAGAGAAATTTGCTTTTAATTTTTTTTTATCCAAGTTAGATATATCGCATACTATTCTTCCTTTTTCATCCGAAAGGGCTTTTTTTTTATTCTATTTCACTATTTCATTCCATCTAGATCTAAGAAAGAACCCAATGCACTGAAATTCCACTAATAACTAATATACAAAAAAGAAGAATAGATACAGGGTATCAAACCTATAGAGTTTTTGCTTCAAAGAAATAGAAATATCATGAAATAGAAATATCATCATATAGAGTCAGGGAATGGAATAGAGTCAGCGAATGAAGCATATTCATTAACAACTCCATTTACAGATCAAAAATGAAAAAAAAGAAAGCATTGCCTTCTTTACTATATCTTGTATTTATCGTACTTTTGCCTTGGGGGGTCTCTTCCTCATTTAACAAATGTCTGGAACTTTGGATTAAGAATTGGTGGAATACCAGGCAATCCGAAACTCTCTTAACTGATATTCAAGAGAAAAGGATTCTAGAAAGATTCATAGAATTAGAAGAACTTTCTCTCTTGGACGAGATGATAAAAGGGAAACTAAAGACACATGTACAAAAACCTCCTACAGGAATACACAAGGAAATAATACAATGGGTCAAAATAAATAATGAGGATCATCTCCATACCATTTTGCATTTCTCGACAAATATAATCTGTTTGGCTATTCTAAGTGGTTCTTTTTTTCTGGGTAAAGAGGAACTTGTCATTTTGAATTCTTGGGTTCAGGAATTCTTCTATAATTTAAATGACTCAATAAAAGCTTTTTTTATTCTTTTAGTTACTGATTTTTTTGTTGGATTTCACTCCACCCGTGGTTGGGAACTAGTAATTCGTTGGGTCTACAACGATTTTGGATGGGCTCCTAACGAGCTTATTTTCACTATTTTTGTTTGTAGTTTTCCAGTAATTCTAGATACATGTTTGAAATTTTGGGTCTTTTTTTGTTTAAATCGTCTATCTCCTTCGCTTGTAGTCATTTATCATTCAATTAGTGAAGCATAAATTCATTTGATCTCCCGATATTAATATTAATCAAATTAGCAAGCATCTTTTTTTAGAAAGAAAGCCCTTTTCCATTTTAGCAAAATTCTTTCTATTTATACCTACTTTAAGGTATTCATCATTGCAGTACAACTGTTGCAGTAGAATGACAACAGATTCGTGTATAGGGAACTAGATTAGCTTAGCTACCTATCTAATTTATTGTAGAAATTCTGGGATCTGCGATTGGACATGGAAAATAGAAATACTTTTTCTTGGGTAAAGGAACAGATAACTCGATCGATTTCTGTATCGATCATGATATACGTAATAACTCGGACATCTATTTCAAATGCATATCCCATTTTTGCGCAGCAGGGTTATGAAAACCCACGAGAAGCAACTGGACGAATTGTATGTGCCAATTGCCATTTAGCTAGCAAGCCCGTCGATATTGAAGTTCCCCAAGCTGTGCTTCCCGATACTGTATTTGAAGCAGTTCTTCGAATTCCTTATGATATGCAATTGAAACAAGTTCTTGCTAATGGAAAAAAGGGAGGGTTGAATGTAGGTGCTGTTCTTATTTTGCCCGAGGGATTCGAATTAGCGCCGCCCGATCGTATTTCCCCTGAGTTAAAAGAAAAGATAGGAAATCTTGCTTTTCAGAGTTATCGTCCCGATAAAAAAAACATTCTTGTGATAGGCCCTGTTCCCGGTAAGAAATATAGTGAAATTGTCTTTCCCATTCTTTCCCCTGATCCTGCTACGAAGAAAGATGCTCATTTCTTAAAATATCCCATATATGTAGGGGGAAACCGAGGAAGAGGACAGATCTATCCTGATGGTAGCAAGAGTAACAATACAGTCTATAATGCTACGTCAACAGGTATAGTAAGAAAAATACTACGTAAAGAAAAGGGGGGGTATGAAATATCCATAGTTGATGCATCAGATGGACGCCAAGTGATTGATATTATACCTCCCGGACCAGAACTTCTTGTTTCAGAGGGGGAATCCATCAAGCTTGATCAACCATTAACAAGCAATCCTAATGTGGGAGGTTTTGGTCAGGGGGACGCAGAAATCGTGCTTCAGGATCCATTACGTGTCCAAGGCCTTTTGTTCTTCTTCGCATCCGTTATTTTGGCACAAGTTTTTTTGGTTCTCAAAAAGAAACAGTTTGAAAAGGTTCAATTGTACGAAATGAATTTCTAGGTCCCGGGATTTCTTACCATCAAGTTGGTAAAAAGCCTCGATTTATTGGCAATTGCTAGAATTATCTATGATCTATTTTGGAAATCCTTTTTTTGTTTAGACTGCTTTTTGTTTATGAGATGTCTGGAATTCCTTATTTATATCCCATGCAAAAGAAGAGAATCCAAGGCAAAGGCGAGAACAATCAAATTAAAATTTCTTCTTTTTCGGAGGGATTGCAGGTCTTCTTAATCGTCTATTCGGCACAAGAAAAAGCCTTTTTCTTGTGCCGATTCTTCTTGTATCAAAATAAGAATCCTTTTTCTTCCTAATTCGTCAAAGATTACTATTTCTTCTTTATTCGGGTCTGTCTCTTGGACCTCTTTTTCTTTTGCTTAGGTTTAGCCGAGGTAGTGGACAAACAGAGGGGAAGAAAATATGGCGGGGGAAAAATTTCTTGTGATTGTGAGCAAATTGCTTGGCTTGTTTAATTAAGTTCAACTTCAAATTTACAGAAATTTTGCAAAAAAAAAGTAAACTCTTCCATTGAAGGTTTTTTTATTTTTAGGCTAGTTGAATAGTTTTGATTAAGGTTTTATTAGTTTATTACTCGAAACTAAATCAAGGATTTTCAGGATACTTCCTTCGTGGAATAAGATATTGGATCCTCGAGTGATCTCTTTTTCTTGTTGCTTCATAAGAGTGAATCGAATAGATTCAATTCGCGTTATAAGAGTAAAATAAAAATTCCGCGGGTCCTTTCCGCTCTAATCAGATAAAGGGGGGTAAGGACCCGCTAAGCTCCTACTTTTTCATGTTTACAATCTGGTCCCTCCGATTACTATAGAGATGAACCCAATCCAGAATATGAACCATAAAAGAAAACACCTACTAAACCAATCACAGCAATACCAGCTACAGTACCTATCAGCCAAAGAGGAATTCTTCCAGTAGTATCGGCCATTTCCCCTACTTTCCTCCACATTTTATCAATTGGTCATGCTAGAGACAAAAACAGTCATGGGTAGTTATAAGGATGGTATCCTTCCAAATGGGATAAGAGAATTCTTATTAGTCTCTTTCTTTCTCTCAATTGAAGAAGTAATTGGAAAATAAAACAGCAAGTACAAAAATGAGTAATAAACCCCAGTATAGACTGGTACGATTCAATTCAACATTTTGTTCATTCGGGTTTGATTGTGTCATAGTTCTATAGTTGGAATTTGTTTTATCGTTGGATGAACTGCATTGCTGATATTGATCCCAAGAAAAAAACAGTAGGTACAGCTAGTCCGTGAATAGCCAGCCATCGCACTGTAAAAATAGGATAGGTTCGATCTATGGTCATTGAGGGCCTCCTAAAAGGATCTACTAAATTCATCGAGTTGTTCTAAAGAATCAAAACGGTCGGTTATTAACGGAATTCCTTGTCGGCTTTCCGTGAAATACTCGTTTGGCCTAGGACTTCCAAACACGTCATAAGCTAAACCCGTACTGACAAATAACCAACCCGCAATGAATAGGGAAGGTATAGTAATGCTATGAATAACCCAGTATCGAATACTGGTAATAATATCAGCAAAAGAACGTTCTCCCGTGCTTCCAGACATGCTGAACTCCCAAAATTTTTGTACATTCAAAAAAGGAATTGATTCCGTAAAAGATGGGATCGACCAGTAAATAGAAAATTACTGATATTTCATCCTTGTGAGATTGTCAATTTTGTACCAAAGGTGTATTTTGAGTATACCGAATTAGTATAGCTATCCTTCCTATGGCACAGCAATCTGGTTTTGCCTGGTTCCGAAACATAATTACTTTTTTATTTTTTTTTTGTCTATAGGTAAGCTATATGTTATTCAAGGCATCAATAGAAAACCCCATTTTTGTAGGTTCTACTTACTTTTCATTGGCTTCGGAATAATAGAGTAATTCGGAATAGCAGCCAAAATCTTGGGAAAATCTAAGTTAATGATCAATAGGTTTGGATAAATAATTTAGGAAGGATATTCTCATACTGACACAATACAAGGACAAGTATATGTGAAATCTATCCTTTCATAATTCGTAATTCATCCTTGTATTGTTTGTTGGATTAGGTCTAACTTTCTTGACCAAACTGCGAGCGCGGAACTTTACGAGATGAAATAGGGAAAGACAGAAGATAGAATAGAACTTAAAAGGATAATTGAAGTGACTCGTCTTCGAATCTACTTTGGTTGGAGTTCGAAAAAGGAATAAAAATAAAGTAAATTCAAGGAAGAGCTTTCTTTTTTTTTTTTTTTTAACAGCCCCTTGGCAGGTCGTGGAATGCTTTTGTTCTCCTCTTATTCCATATGGAATACAATCAGTTAAAATAAGAAGGAATAGGGGAATATTCGATCGTTCACTCCAAAAAGAGGGTCCTATTGAAAAAGAAATTATCCAAAATAGAAAGAAGTTTTTTTTTTCAAATTCAATTGTTTATTTATCTCTTATTCAAAAATTTCCCTGAAAATTGAATTTCTTTTTTTCATTCAATGGGGTTAGATGATCTAGTTCTTAATATTATTACTTTACTCAATTGACAAATTCCACAACAAATCTCTTGATTCGGAATTAGGGACTCATGTATCATCTGATGAATCCACTTTCTTTTACACTTCTGTATCTTACTCTATCTTGTTTTTTAGTATTATCTAAAATAACTGATGAATTATGAATTTTCCATAACTTAGGTAAATGCTTTACCAACATATGTAGTGTAGTAAAAAAAAATAAATGGAATTTAACTCTTTCATGCTTACTTTAACTAGTTATTTTGGTTTTCTACTGGCTGCTTTAACTATAACCCCAGCTCTATTTATTGGCTTGAACAAGATACGCCTTATTTGAATTGACTGAATAATTATAATTCAGAAAAGAAAAATCTTTCTTTGGGATTCCTGGCATTCTACGACTCTTTTCCAGACTAATTAGGAATTCTTTTCTTGGTCATTGAGATTCGTGGATAATTTAGAGTACTATTTAGGGATAGATCGTACCTCTTTTTTTATCCCCTCGAACAAATCGAAATGATTGAAGTTTTTCTATTTGGAATCGTCTTAGGCCTAATTCCTATTACTTTAGCGGGATTATTCGTGACTGCGTATTTGCAATACAGGCGTGGGGATCAGTTGGATCTTTGATTGAGTCATTTTTTTTTTTTGATTGACCTCCTCCAGACCAGAGAGGAGGTCAAATTGAAATTGGAGTTACAATTCAATTTTGTTAAGTTATTTTACTCTGCTTCGACATAAAATAGATGGAATCACGCTCTGTAGGATTTGAACCTACGACATCGGGTTTTGGAGACCCGCGTTCTACCGAACTGAACTAAGAGCGCTTTCATTCATTCAAAAAGAAAATCTTTTTCTATTCCTAATGTATCTCACGTACGTATAGTCTCCACAAATTCAAGTTATACCCACTTTACTTTAATTGATCTCGTCGCTACTGCCTATAAAGAAGAAAGAAGTAATAGGTAGGGATGACAGGATTTGAACCTGTGACATTTTGTACCCAAAACAAACGCGCTACCAAGCTGCGCTACATCCCTTTTCCAAATTAAATTGTTGTACAATGCCATTGTACACAATTCCTGTCTTCTTTTCCACATCATAATTTTCTTCTTCTTTCTTTCTCTATCTATATATAGAACCCTCGTGTCATTTCTTCTTTTTGGTCTCATATAATTAAGGAATTATATACATATAAAATCCAATATAATTTCGCCTATAAAAGAAGGATTACTTTTCCTTGGTAATATATAGGAAGAAGGGGTCATCTTTTTCTTTTTTAGGGATAGGAAAATTTCGTCGATATGGTTCATTTTATATATAGCATAACAATCTTGGGCAAGAGTTTATGATCATATATGTATTCCAACAAGGAAGGAGGATTTTCAATGCGGGATATAAAAACATATCTCTCTGTAGCACCCGTGCTAAGTACTCTATGGTTTGGTGCTTTAGCAGGTTTATTGATAGAAATTAATCGTTTATTCCCAGATGCTTTGTCATTCCCTTTTTTTTAATTCTAGTTATTGCTATGGGAGGGATAGATTTCTTCGTGATATGACAAAATTTGATCCTTTTCAATCTTTTTTTAGTATCGGAAGGAAAAAGAAAGAAAAGATGGATTGGGTTGAACCTCAGAGTCATTAAAAATTTGGTAAACCCCATTTTTGAAAATAGAAATTCAATTTAAAGGGGTACCCAAGCTAAATAAGGCCTCAGAAATCAGAGCATAGAAAAGGCGGGGCTGGCTAATTAAATGAAAGGATTTCGAACCAAAATCTTTGCTAATTCGACAAGGATTGTATTCTTTAATTATTTCTCTATTTTTTATTACTTAATTAAAGAATAAAAAAAAATTATTCTAATGAATTTTATTCTTCTTCTTCGGATTCAAAATAGAAGAATAAAAGAATAAGTAGAAGAATTAAGTTAAGTCAATCCAAAAAGAAAAGGAGGTTCATGGCCAAGGGAAAAGATGTTAGAATCAGAGTTATTTTGGAATGCATCAGTTGTGTTCGAAAAGGTGCCAATGAGGAATCGACGGGGATTTCTAGATATAGTACTCAAAAGAATCGCCACAATACACCCGGACAATTAGAATTCAAAAAATTTTGTCGTTATTGTCGCAAGCATACGACTCATCACGAAATAAAGAAATAGGAACATCGTGTGTTTGATCTTTCCAAACAACAGAAAGAGTAAGAACTTCATATTTAATATATAAAGAAAACATAGTATAGAATACAAAATACAAATCAACTCATCTGATTTCCGGTAGATATTATTTCATATGTATAGAGGGTATTCATATACTATAATATGAATCAAATAAGATATGGATCAAAGAAAAACTACTTCTTCTGGATCCTAAATTAATAAAATAAAGAAGTGAATTTTCAAATTTTCAAATTTTAAATAAGGAATAAATCATGTATACATCTAAACAACCTTTTCTTAAATCTAAGCAACCCTTTAGTAAATCCAAGCAAACTTTTAATAAATCCAAGCAACCCTTTCGTAAATCCAAGCAAACTTTTCGTAAATTCAAGCAACCTTTTCGTAAATCTAAACAACCTTTTCGTAGGCGTCCCCGGATTGGCCCGGGAGATCGAATTGATTATAGAAACATGAGTTTAATTAATAGATTTATTAGTGAACAAGGAAAAATATTATCGAGACGAATAAATAGATTAACCTTGAAACAACAACGATTAATTACTCTTGCTATAAAACAGGCTCGTATTTTATCTTTCTTACCGTTTCGTAACTATGAGAACGAAAAGCAATTTCAAGCCCAGTCAATTTCAATAATTACAGGTTCTAGACCCAGAAAAAATAGACATATTCCTCAATTAACGCAAAAGTACAATTCCAATCGAAACTTAAGAAACAACAACCAAAATTTAAGAAACAACAACCGGAACTTAAGTTCCGATTGTTGATGTTTTATTCGAATTCGAAAGGGCCAGACCTATATATATTATAAAGAAAGTAATCCAGCTCGTTGATTCCTACCACTTAATCTTAATTTATTGTATCTTCCCGGAGTTCCCTCTCCGGGAATTCATCTTTTATTATTCCAGTATATTACTTTATTTATACCTTTAATTGATGATCTTTATTTTATTGGAAATCGTGTAAAGATTATTTGGATTTGATACAGCTACTTGTGCAAGCATTTTACGATTAAGAATCAATTTCTTCTTGTACAGGTTGTGTATTAATTTACTATAACTATCGAATACTTTATATACCCGCGTTGCTGCGTTTATCCGAGTGATCCACAAACGACGAAAATCCCTCTTTTGCCTACCTCTATCTCGATGAGAGGAAACAAAAGCTCTTTTTACCTGTTGGGTAATCATTCGATTAAGTCTTAAATGAGCCCCTCTAAAGTTTGAGGCAAATGAACGCATTTTTGTTCGTCGTCTCCGGGCTATATATCCTCGCGGAACTCTGGTCATTGAATCAAATTAACCTTAATGAATAACTAATGATTTCTCTTCTTTTAGCCACCCTTTTTCTCATTAATAACAAAACTAATTATTCCGATATATAAAATATTAATTCCAATGGCTTTTGCTATAGTAACCTTCCCAACCACGATTTTTTATTCCACTCCGTTCAGTTATTTCTATACGAAATAACAAATTCATTCTAATAATACTAAAAAAAATAGTGGGTTCCATCGTTTCTATGGTTCCCTTTTAAACGGTGAGGCCCTCTCTATACACCGGAGCCCTTTCTTTCATCAAAAGGTATTGCGAACTTGTATAGTCCACATTCTTTGGCTCTACCTATCCATTATAGAGTAAATAGCTCTTTTCACAATAAGAGTTATCCATACAGTGACGGTATTTAATTATGAAAGTTGGCTAAGTAGCTGACCCTGTTAGTCCGTTCTTTTAAGATAAAGGAGCATAAGCCTTTTTCTTTTTATTACTATTTCCTCCGCTTAATGGATAACCATTTGCTACCAATGGGAGAATTGCTTCTTATTTCCAATTTAGATAATTGGATTTGCACCAAAGGAAACCATAAATTCCATATACCATAGAAATCTAGGATAGAGAAGCTATATCCTATTCATTGGTACTAATCATGGATACTTCAATTTTTTTTATATTTGTTTGAAGTCATGATCTGAACGAGTCGCACATACACCCTAGCACATGTTCCTCGACGCTGAGGGCATCCTTTAAGCGCGGCCGTTTTTCGAGCATTTCGTATTGGCTGTCTTGCGTTTCTAATAAGTTGTTTAACCGTCGGCATGTTGTATGTATATAGAAAAAAATGGATTGGTTTAGATCCATCTTAACCTGATGATTGCTCATCATGAAGTCTTTCTATTTTCTATTAAATCGAGGAAAACACGAATTTAGCTGTGAAATAACTTTACAAGAAATCCGGACACTACCAATCCTTAAACATTTCTGGAAACCACACTGGATCAGTATCGCAGTGCTTGTCAATCATTTCATCCCCTACAATATCGACAAGTCCATAAGCTTTGGCTTCGTCTGCTGACATAAAAACATCCCTTTCCATGTCTTCGGATACAACCCAAAAAGGCTTGCCTGTTCTTACTGCATAAACCCTTGTGATCATTTCGCGAACTTTGTGTAACTCTTCTACTTCTAGTAAAAATTCTGGTGTCCTTGCCCGATAATAAGCACTAGCAGGTTGGTGAAGCATAATCCTCGCGTGAGGGAATGCTATACGCTTGGTGGGTTCTCCTCCAAGCAGAATGAAGGACGCCATGGAGGCGGCTATTCCGAGGCATATTGTATATATATCTGGTGTCACCGTTTGCATCGTATCAAAAATAGCCATTCCTGAGATTAGCCACCCGCCTGGGGAGTTTATAAACAAAAAAATATCACTAATTCCATCTTCTATACTCAGATATACCATGAGACCTGTAATATGATTCGTGATCTCGCAACGAATCTCTTGACCTAAAAAAAGTGTCCTTTCTCGATACATAACATTGTATAAGTCAACCCAAGTCGCTTCTTCATCTCCAGGAATCCGGTAAGGTACTTTTGGAACACCAATGGGCATATTAGATTAATATTATTAAATTTAAGTAAGAAAACCACACTTTAATATGGAAACGTAAGAATGGAACAGAAAGAAAGAATCCGCAGTTTATTGTCTTAATTTTTATTCTTATTCTATATGAATATTATAGATTCTATTAATACGTAGATTGAAAGGTTATACATATAAGGAATGTAAGACAGATTGAATAAAGAAAAGGGAATGGGTGATTTGAATGCTAAACAAAGAGGGGTAGCGATCTATTCTTCGTTTTTTCCAAATTGGCCAAGTTACCCATTGCATATTGGCACTTATCGAGTATAGAATAGATCTGCTTCTCTTTCTTCTTATGAACAGAATTGGCTTCTTATTTTTAATGGAATGAAATAAATATTCGCGCTTTCTGACACAGAATCCCCTAGAAGGGTTAGGTACATAGGATATGGATAGTCTTTTTCAATGCGATAAAATAAAGCGACATCGTGTCTATTTTTCTTTGCTAAAGGGGTATTTCCATGGGTTTGCCTTGGTATCGTGTTCATACTGTCGTATTGAATGATCCGGGTCGATTGCTTGCGGTGCATATAATGCACACAGCTCTAGTTTCTGGTTGGGCTGGCTCAATGGCTTTATACGAATTAGCAGTTTTTGATCCCTCTGATCCTGTTCTGGATCCAATGTGGAGACAAGGTATGTTCGTAATTCCCTTCATGACTCGTTTAGGAATAACGGATTCGTGGGGTGGTTGGAGTATTTCAGGAGGAACTGTAACAAATCCGGGTATTTGGAGTTATGAAGGTGTGGCAGGTACGCATATTGTGTTTTCTGGCTTGTGTTTCTTGGCAGCGATCTGGCATTGGGTATATTGGGACCTAGAAATATTCTCTGATGAGCGGACGGGAAAACCCTCTTTGGATTTGCCCAAGATCTTTGGAATTCATTTATTTCTTGCAGGGGTGGCTTGCTTTGGCTTTGGGGCATTTCATGTAACGGGTTTGTATGGTCCTGGGATATGGGTATCCGATCCTTATGGACTAACTGGAAAAGTACAAGCTGTAAATCCAGCGTGGGGTGCAGAAGGTTTTGATCCTTTTGTTCCGGGGGGAATAGCTTCTCATCATATTGCTGCGGGTACATTGGGTATATTAGCGGGCTTATTCCATCTTAGTGTCCGTCCGCCTCAACGTCTATATAAAGGATTACGTATGGGCAATATTGAAACTGTACTTTCCAGTAGTATCGCTGCTGTTTTTTTTGCAGCTTTCGTAGTTGCTGGAACTATGTGGTATGGGTCAGCAACGACCCCAATCGAATTATTTGGGCCTACTCGTTATCAGTGGGATCAGGGATACTTTCAGCAAGAAATATATCGAAGAGTTAGCAATGGTTTAGCCGAAAATCTTAGTTTATCAGAAGCTTGGTCTAAAATTCCCGAAAAATTAGCCTTTTATGATTATATTGGTAATAATCCGGCAAAAGGGGGATTATTCAGAGCAGGCTCAATGGACAATGGGGATGGAATAGCTGTTGGATGGTTAGGACATCCCGTCTTTAGAGATAAAGAAGGACGTGAGCTTTTTGTACGCCGTATGCCTACTTTTTTTGAAACATTTCCGGTTGTTTTGGTAGATGAGGAGGGAATTGTTAGAGCAGACGTTCCTTTTAGAAGAGCAGAATCCAAATATAGTGTTGAACAAGTAGGTGTAACGGTGGAGTTCTATGGTGGCGAACTTAATGGAGTAAGTTATTCTGATCCTGCTACTGTAAAAAAATATGCGAGGCGTTCTCAATTAGGGGAAATTTTTGAATTAGACCGGGCTACTTTGAAATCTGATGGTGTTTTTCGCAGCAGTCCAAGGGGTTGGTTCACTTTTGGTCATGCTACCTTTGCTTTGCTCTTCTTTTTCGGACACATTTGGCATGGCGCTAGAACATTGTTCCGAGATGTTTTTGCTGGTATTGATCCAGATTTGGATGCTCAAGTGGAATTTGGAACATTCCAAAAAGTGGGAGATCCAACTACAAGGAAACAGGCAGTTTGATACACATTGTTATAGTATCTTTCACCTCTCTTTTTTGATTTGACATGGGAAACATCTCCCATCCTTTCTTTGACTCTTTTTCTTTCTTTATATGGGAAATTATCCCAAATGACAAATGAATAGGTGTGGAAGTTATAATTGTAAATAAACCAGGATCGAATCTATGGAAGCATTGGTTTATACGTTCCTTTTAGTTTCGACTTTAGGGATAATTTTTTTCGCTATCTTCTTCCGAGAACCACCTAAGGTTCCACCAACTCCAACTAAAAGAATAAAATAATTTCATTTAAGTAAGAAGTCCCCCTATCTGGGAGACTTCTTACTTAAATTAGTCTCCGTGTTCTTCGAATGGATCTCTTAATTGTTGAGAGGGTTGCCCAAACGCGGTATATAAGGCATACCCAGTAAAGCTTACAAGTAAACCAGATATGGAGATGGCGACTAAAGTTGCTGTTTCCATTTTTATAGAATTTCAAGATTACAATGGATCTACGAAAAGATCGTGTATTTACAACTACAACGGAATAGTATACAAAGTCAACACCAATGATTAAATAGAATTTATGGCTACACAAACCGTTGAAGATAGTTCTAAACCTAGGCCAAAACGAACTGGTGCAGGTAGTTTACTGAAACCCTTGAATTCGGAATATGGGAAAGTCGCCCCGGGTTGGGGGACTACTCCTTTTATGGGGATCGCAATGGCTTTATTCGCTATATTCCTATCTATCATTTTAGAAATTTATAATTCTTCCGTTTTACTGGACGGAATTTTAACCAATTAGGTTTCTACTAACTAAAACTAGGAAGTCAGAGTTTTTCCATCCAAAAAAGCCTTTCTAGTTTAAGATCTACATTTCTAGATATTATGGTAGTTCGACCGCGGAATTTTTTTGTTTCGGTATCTCTGGAATATGAGTGTGTGACTTGTTAGAATTGATCCTATTGATAATACATAGAAAGGGCCTGTTATCTCTATCAAGATGATTCTAATTCGTCAGATATTATTTATTCTAGTATCTGGAACACGAAATAGATAGAGTGGATCAAAAAAAAATGGAACTATGATTCATACTCACTATTAAGACCTCGCAACCAGACTGAAAAATTCAAGTAGTTCTTAAATAAAAATAAAAAAGAAATTTTCTTCCTTCCAATTTTGTTTGCCCAAAAGACAACTTTTTTTCTCTCGATTTTGTCGAGTCATTACACTGATTCAATAAATGATTATCAAGCGGTTCTTATTCGAAGAACCCTTGCCTTTTGTTTAGCTTGAGACTAAATCATCGTGGCTCTAGTATGAATCTAAGGTTTTAATTGAACTGATTCATAGGATCTCAACAAGATAATTTCTATATTACGCATAAAAAAACAAATCCTTTATAGGGAAGAGAAAAGTCAAGAAGCCTCTAATGACCAACATAAGGGAAAGGAAGAAAGAAAGACGCGCCAACTTGAGATTTTTTGGCATTATCATCACAAAGAAGATATTCCGGATTTTTCTTATTTGATATCTTCAAGGCAAATCGACCCAATTCAGTGGCTGATGAAGTTTTGAACCTTTTTTCTAATATTCGTTGAAAATTTTTGTGTTTCTGCTTGAGCCGTACGAGATGAAATTTTCATATACGGCTCTTAGAGGGGGACTCGGGTTAGTTACCTATCTCAATAAAGTATATGATTGGTTTGAGGAACGTCTTGAGATTCAGGCAATTGCAGATGATATAACTAGTAAATATGTTCCTCCCCATGTCAACATATTTTATTGTTTAGGGGGAATTACACTTACTTGTTTTCTAGTACAAGTCGCTACCGGTTTTGCTATGACTTTTTACTACCGACCAACCGTTACAGAGGCTTTTTCCTCGGTTCAATACATAATGACCGAGGCCAACTTTGGTTGGTTAATCCGATCAGTTCATCGATGGTCAGCAAGTATGATGGTTTTAATGATGATCCTGCATGTATTTCGTGTGTATCTCACAGGGGGATTTAAAAAACCCCGCGAATTAACTTGGGTCACAGGTGTGGTTTTGGCTGTTTTGACTGCATCATTTGGTGTAACTGGTTATTCTTTGCCTTGGGATCAAATTGGCTATTGGGCAGTCAAAATTGTGACAGGTGTACCTGACGCCATTCCGGTAATAGGATCGCCTTTAGTGGAGTTATTACGCGGAAGTGCTAGTGTGGGCCAATCCACTTTGACTCGTTTTTATAGTTTACATACCTTTGTACTGCCTCTGCTTACTGCCGTATTTATGTTAATGCACTTTCCAATGATACGTAAGCAAGGTATTTCGGGTCCTTTATAGGGAAGGCATATCATAGAGAATTATAATTATCATATATCATATCGGGTAGGTTTTGGTATTTCATTGCTACAAGCATGGGTTATTGTAAAATAACACATGTCATTTGGATACTTCTCTTCAACTCCAAAGTATTTTTATACAATACAAATAGTTGAAGTTAATTTTACGAAAGAAAAAAGGCGGATTATGGGAGTGTGTGACTTGAATTATTGATTTGGCCATGCAGATAAAGAATTGGATCTGCCACATTAGAATTCACAACCAAAGGTGTCTCCGCATCCAATCAACATGTAAGTCCCCTACCTAGGAAGGATAGGCTGGTTCACTTGAGGAGAATATCTTCTATGATCATACCGCAACCATGTCATCCATGAACAGGCTCCGTAAGATCCCATAGAGTAGAAATGGAATAAGTCATGTGACATGATCCAGTTCTCTATTTATTACACTTACCTTTTTATTATAGTATGGAAATGCATTCATTTTCTTTGCATCGATTGTGATCCGCAATACTATCGGAGTAAAAGAAGGGATCTAAGGAAGAATGTAGGCTAAACTTTTTGATTTTTTATTAGTAACAAGTAAATATTTTGTTTGGAGGTAAGAAACTTGCGATATTGAGGGGATAAATACCAACTAATCAAGAGACATGAGACAATCCACAAAGCAATTGATCATGATCAAATTTGTAAGCCCACTTGGATATTGAGCATTTACCCATAAGAATAGGATTATTTTCAATGAGTAGTTGTAGGTGCAACTTCGGAAAAGAGAATCTGATAAAGCTTTTCTTGCCTAGAGTCA